>NW_023418586.1:0-3329 GCF_002922805.2 Oryzias melastigma
ACTTTTGCCCTCAGATTTTAAATAAATATGCAAATCTTTCACAAATTGCACGAGAGAGTTTAAAATAATTTTGCTGATATTTCCTGATATTACCTCAGATTAGTACCGTTTCTGAATATTTTGTGAAAAAGCACCTTCCAAACCAAGTAGTTAATATTCTTGAATGACAGCTTATGAGGGAAAAATGTGGGAATTTTTTCTAAGAACCTGGGAAGTTTATTGGGTGGAAAAGTTTTCGTTGTGTTGGTCAAAATGCACTGCATGGGGTTTACATGGAATTTGTGATTTAGATAACTTATAAGAAGGTTTCTATGGTAACCAATTTAGGTGGGTTGTAAATGGGATATTTGCATTTACATGAAAACTAAGGGCTGTTCTCACTTTGTGACATCAGCTCGTGAAAACCCGCTTGTTTTTGTGGGTTCAATTCAGTTCAGTTTTATTTATATACTCCAATATCACATTTGAATTGCCTCATTAGGCTTTAGCCAAGTAATTTTACAGAAGCAGAAAGTTGGTCATAAAATATAAACAATGGCTAATTACTAAACTAAACTTTAGACCCTTCCGGTAAGGAAAAACTCCTAAAAAACCTGATTCAGGAAAAAAGAAGAAACCTTAGGGATGCCCACATGAGGGAGAATTCCTATCCCAGGACGGACAGGCGGTTTACCAGAACTGTTAAAGAAGAATTAACTTATCTAACTCTACAACTACATGTTTAAATAGTGTAGCAGATGGGTTGGGACTTGGAAGGGGCTGGTGCTCAGAGCGCAGGTTTTTAGAGAAAGAAAATGCAGGAATGGATCAGAATACTAGGGTTGTTTATAGTGAAGAATTAAACTTATAATACACTTAAAAAAGTTGATTTTGCATGGCATGACCCATAAAGGGGCTTTCCAAGCTAATGTACTTATTTCATAAATTCACATTTTACTTTCCAATCAAATATTTTCTTATTTAGGAAATGATTGATGACAAATTTAGACTTATTTTGGAATTCATTCCCTCAAAACGTTCTTCTTGAAGATAGCAAAAGAAAGAAATATCTTTACAGCTTTTGTTTCTGGAGAAAATAAACTGCATCCACTGTTGCTTGGTATGAATAGTTTTTTGGTAGCATGTTGTCATCCTCCAAAGCCAAAGTGCAGTTCTTGAACATCAGGATTAATTCCAGAAGCCGGTGTGTTCCACCAAGGTGGCTTGAATGGATTCTCTTTGGAGTTAAACATTTTAAATAAATTGCGTGAATAAAAAAATCCTAATCACTAGTTTCCCTCTGTGTCATCAGGATGGATCATGCCAATCTTCAGACTACTTAGACCTCACATTTTGCCCTCTCAGTGTTGTATAAACCACCCTGTTCACGCGACTTGATGGAATTCAAATAAATCCATGGTGGTTTGCAAATAGAATAGGAAAGACACTGACAGCATGGCAGAGGGGGGTTGGATTGACAGATCGATAGCCTCATTGATACTTCCCTCGGGCCGTTCTGCTTTCCTTTCACATCACATATGATGTCATTTCACTCTTCTGCTTCCTCTGATCTCTCTATTGACTTAAATGTCTTTGTTTTTTTTTTCCAAATGTCTCATTACAGCTTTGCTAGTAAGGAAATTAGTTGCTAAAAACTCCCAAAATCAGTGTGTGTGGAACATTTTGTATTGCCAAAGTTTTGCATTCATTAGTTCCAGCATCCACAAAAGGGCTCAGGATGTAGATGCCTTGTAGAATTTTAATCAAACCGTTCCCTTAATGCTCAATATTAAAGACAAATTGATCCAACACTCAGACGCTCAGTACAAACATTGACCTGCTTAGAGAAGAAACAAGGTTGGGTTTTAGAACTCAAGTGAGCGTCTGTGTCTTCAATCTTTTCATTTATCCTCAGCCAAGCTCAGTCACGCATGGCTCCACTTTTTTTGTACGGAAGTGCCTTCAAGGACGGGCTACAGCCTTGCCTACTGTATCAGCACTCCTTCTGCATGAGAATTTGAGCCGTATTGTCCTTCCACTGAGTGTTTTTAGGTGTATCTTTGAAGGTTTCTGCCTACAGGAGTATTAAGATCCATAGAGTTGATTCATTTTACTCTTTATTTTTGTTATTTCTGGCACTACAAGGACATTATTGAGCATTCTTGATTTGTAGTTGTCCTTTTCTATCTAAATCTGAACATGATTTTAACACTTTATTTAGTGTGAATACAGGTGAAGGGAGAAAAGAAAAAGTCTGGCGTGATGGAAGAATGATGTGGCAGATTAATTGTTTGCCTGTTTATGCAAAAGGAAGAGATGAGGAATGTTGATGAGGCAGGGAGGAGCTGCGGCAGCACGACCTGGACGTAAATCAGAGGAAGTTAAAAATAAGGACATAAAAAAATACGTTTTTAGAATAAAACTGGAAATTAAAGACCTACTCTGATGAAAATTGTGGTATTTTTTGCATTTTCTAGTGGCATTTTTCGGAAGATGGAGGACATAAAGAGAATTAAGCTCAAAATTTTCAACTTATTTTACTAATATATTACTAATATGCTTTATTCAGATGTCTGTAACAGGGAAGACAGATCTATCCTTGTCTTAGATATGATGTTCTGTGTCGATCCATCACCCCGGCCTGATGTTAAATGCAGAAAAACGTCTGTTTGGGACTATAGGGGAGGTCTGATGATGCACTGATTGACAGGTCTGATGTGGAGATGTCCAGAAATAGTCTGAACACAATTTCAGACAGGAAGATCAAGACTCGGAGGAGAGGGGAATGTCATGTGACCGAGTGGAAATGACAGATGGATGCAAGCAGGTGTCCTCTCATTTGTATTCCAGCGTTTCTCTGCCGTGACATTTAAAACTTCTGTTCCATTCACACTTTAAATGCTTTCAGTCAAACATTAAGTCCGATCAATCATTTCCTTTCAAACGTATGCATACATGGGCTATAGCGACATGTCCTCCTGTGGGACTGACACTCTTTTCCAGTCTCACAGGGACGGTCTGACAGTAGAGCAGCTGGAGGAAGCAAGATCTGTCAAAATGAGTTCAAAATTAGCTTAATTGTAATCTATTACATTATTGAACTAGATATTTTGTGCCACTAAAGCAAACACGTTTCCCTTTTGTTTTAAACTAATATTTATTAATAAACTAAGAATATCCAAATGTGCTCAAGGGTAGCAAATGCAGATCATTCCAAAACATCTTAAGATATTTGTCAAAGGGCACATTATTAAAAAAAGGAAGTATTTTTAATTTTATTTTTAAATCATTAAAAAAGAACACTTATTTAATCACAGCTTTTAATGCAGTGACTGAATACTTGCTGCTTA
>NW_023418586.1:3389-3852 GCF_002922805.2 Oryzias melastigma
GAATCTGCAAACTTGTGCAGTTTTTACTTCAAACAACCCCTATATGATTGAGATTTAATTTAAGCTTCACTTGGGACATGACTGTTATAGCACAGATGCCCAAACAGAAAATACAGAAAACTTTAAGTGGATCAAAACAGCTGTAAGTCAAGATGTGCTGCACGAGCAGAAAACGGCGAAAACGTCAAAGTTAGATGAAGAGGCAACAAACAAACAGAAACTGAACAAGGGAAAAACTCTGGCAGTTCCTGACATTCAGTGTATCAAAATGTGACATTTATAGATAAATTTATTTAAAGACCCACTGTGATCATCTTTTGATCTTTTTTAAAGTGTTCCCATTGGTCTTTTAATGATGATTAAGCTGTATTAGCCAAAAAAGGTGTTTTTAGGGCATAGTTTTTGCAAAAGCAGCAGGAGTTCATTAGAAATTTGCCTTTAAGTTTTAGATGGGACAGTTGCT
>NW_023418586.1:4420-5620 GCF_002922805.2 Oryzias melastigma
CTGCTTCCTCTAGAGGGGTCAAGTCTTAGCAGCTCTCCCTCTTGCCGGCTTTCTTAGCATGTTAATGGCTTTCTGTTTGGTAACTAATGAATGTGTGAATACTGTCAGGGAGAAATAATGAGGTGGACTACGCCACAGTCGGTGAGTTTGTCTTTGAGCTTGAGATGAAAGGAACAAGCAGGTTTAAGGGTCTGTTTTGCTTTATTTGCTTCATTAAAGTCTTTTTGAACATATTATTTATACATAATTGGCTTGTTAGACTGGTTTTAAATGGTAAAACACAATGTGTGATCACTGATTAGACATAGAAGCATGGATGCTGAAACTTTCCTCAGTGGACAACTTCAGTTCCACTCAGGCTAATAAAGGTCAAGCTGGCATTTTAAAGTCGTGTTAACGCAGTTTTGTCACAAAATAATGTCAACTGAAACCCAGTGAATTACACAAAATACTGTTCCAGAGATGATACTGCAGCTTCTCTGGATTAAAAAAAAACTGAAAGTAAATTTAAAGGAATAGACAGTTTTGTCTTTGGTACTAATAATTATAAGCAAAGGGATCCACGTTTTTACAGCCCCACCTCGATTATCCCCTAATCTATTTTAAAAGCGTTCCCATTGATCTTTAAACTATGATTGTTCCGTTCTGTCATTTTCTGAGACATAGTTTCTGTATAGCAGCAGTAGGTCATTAGAAATTCATCTCTGATTTGCGGGCAGGACTGTTGTAGAGAAAACCTGCCCTTACTACTTCTATTAAAACATTTGACGACTAATTTAATAGTGGATTAGTCATTACTTTATATTATATGGAGTCAGAGTGTAGTAAAGTTGAAAGTTATAGTGGCATTATGCTAGCTTTTTGGACTATTTTGGCATTTATTAAGGTTTTTAGGCTAGTTTGGAGGTTGGCATCTAATATTTCAGCTACATGCTAGCTATTTTGGCTAATTTAGGATGTTTTTTTCAGTTTTTGTAGGCTATTTTAGAGTTTAGATAATATTTCAGCTGCATGCTAGCTGTTTTGGCTAACTTTTTTTTTCATTTTTTAGGCTAATTTGGAGTTTGGTGAATACCTTAGCCACATGTTAGCTATTTTGGCTAATTTATTTTTTTATTTTTTTCAGTTTTTAGGCTGATTTGGCGTTTAGCTAATATTTCAGCTACATGCTAACTATTTTGGCTAATTTAGGATGTTTTT
>NW_023418587.1:0-635 GCF_002922805.2 Oryzias melastigma
ATTGGACTCTGATAACCCTGTGCTGATCTTCCTGCATTCTACCCAGTTTACTGTAATACCTGTACTATAGTCGCTGTGATGTAATCCAATACTTTAATCCCAATACTGTAATGTCTCTACTGTAATCTACATACTTTCATTTATATACTGTGATCACTATACTGTAATTCCAGCACTGTACCCTCTGTACTGTAATCTCTGCACTTTAATCTCAATACTGTAATCTCTGCACTGTGATCCCCATAATTTAATCCCAATACCGTAATCCCAATACTGTAATCCCAATTCTATTATTACTTTACTGCAATCTCAGCACTGTAATCCCAATACTGTAATCTCTGTACTGTAATCTATGCACTTTAATCCCAATACTGTAATCTCTGCACTGTGATCCCCATAATTTAATCCCAATACCGTAATCCCAATACTGTAATCCCAAAACTGTAATGACTGTACTGTAATCCCCGAATTGTAATCTCTGCTCGGTAATCTCTGTACTCTAATGTCTGTAGTGTAATCCTGTATTGTAATCTCTGTACTATAATCCCTATACTTTAATATCCACACAGTAATCTACATACTGTAATCTTTTTATTATAATTTCAGGACTGTAGTTCCTTTTCTTTAATAAATCT
>NW_023418587.1:3986-5615 GCF_002922805.2 Oryzias melastigma
ACCTCTCACTGGGCCTTCAGGAAGTCCAGGACTATCCTTATACTGTATATGATCCCTTGTACACAAAAGAGATGGTAATTGTATTTTTTCGTCTCTCTAGTTTCGTGGGCATTTGGGGGTTACCTGTCTGTGAAGGTGCCTTGCTGAGGTTCGCTTTTTTTTTCCTCAAGTGGTTTTACAGAGACAAACGCAGAGCGTCACGTCTTAAATGTCATGCAAGGCTCATCCTTACAAGCAGAAAGACAAGTTTGATAACACATAATCACTTAACACACAAAGGGACCCCATAGGCAGGTCGTGGGGTTCCAGCACGATGCAGGAGGAAGAGAAGTTTGGTTTGAAACCCACAAAAGATCTTGATGAATGACAGCAGCTGATCTTTTCTGAGACGCTGCTGGAGGTCCAGGTCAGATTTTACGGAACAAGATGAACCCAACGCAGAGGAAACATCAAACCTCACATCTTCAGGTAAACTTCTACCGCACACACGAGCTGAAGAAATATCAGAACAATTATTAGAAAGTTTCACAGAAAATGTATCTACTTTTGCAGCAAAACATCTGAAGTAAGAAAACTAGATTTAAATGATACTTTTAACACAAACATTTCAACATGAAGAACGTTCTGACTGTTCCAACAGTAGAGTTCACAGTAGTCTGTTTTTAAAACGCTCCCTCATCTTTGTCTCTATTTTACAGCTAGATGGCGCCGTTTGATGACAGAAGATATTCAGGCGAAGATCAAATTTTTGTTTAAAAAAAAAAACAATTAAACCTTTTTACTTTTTAGGGGAAAAACATTTTAAACACAATTGAAACTCTATCAAAGTTTGGAAAAGAAGAATTGTTCATATATTTGATAATTTAAAGGAAAAAAACACTGAAATCTGATGATTATTAGATTAAATAAACGTAACAGAAATGAGGAACAGTTTCATCCTGATTTATTGATGAGAATTTGTGTTACAGATGAAAGTTAAAATGTGTTTATTCTACTAACTGGGGCGCCAAAAACAAAGGTGGGGGGCCCAGACTGAGGGGAGCCCACAAAGGTCCCTAATGCAGGTTTGCTGTGTTTGGGGCCCCATATATTTTTTTTCATGGGACCCAAAATCCCCAGTGGCGCCCCTGTCGACTAACATGTCTGTGTTTCTTCATTCAGAATTGAGACTCCAGAATGGATTTATTTCTCATAGATGTTTCTTGGATTCCTGGTTGAGAGTTTAGAGAACTTTAAAAGAACCAGAAACCAACCTACCAGTATGTTAAATGTGGAAATGGTTGAGGAGTTATGATAGTTGAAAGAATGTCAACACTTGAGCCACAGCTCAGGTAAAAACGGGTTCAGACTAATATTTTTTAGGGGTGTAACAATTAATTTACCTACAATTCAATTCATATCAATAATCGTCTCTATGACCCTCCATTGACCAGACAACCCAAAACCAGCGAAACTCTTACAGGTCAACCCCATAATGTGACTTTATGCTTGGGGGGTACTGAGGTGATCTAGGTTGACTGATGTCACCAAGACTGTTCTCTCCAAGTCTCATTCCTCCTACAGGATGAGTCGCAGGACGAGTCACTTCTGTTTACCATCAGGGAAAGTTTGCTTTGTGAGAACGCGGAG
>NW_023418588.1:0-3914 GCF_002922805.2 Oryzias melastigma
TGCACACTGAGGCCACACCAGTGGTTGATGGGGAGGTATGGATCATGCAAATATACTTTTATTACTGTCATAGATGTTTTTTATCTGAAGTATTATAGTATTAATCATTATGAGAATGACATAGTAAAGCTGATGGAAGTCATATTTCATCCTGTTTATTATCATTAACTCAAACATCTATTTGCTGGTTCTAACAGGTTATGGAGGGCCTGCTTCATGCTTTTTTCCCTCACATTCAGTGTGACGGACAAGATCTATTTATTGAGCCACTATACAGCAGGTTGTATTCTCTTTGGTGAGCGGAAAAATCTGATCTCATCAAAGTTTAGTAAAGGTAAAGTTCTGTGTGTGAAAAGAGTACGACTTAAGACTATTGCACAATCCTCCAATGAAGGATTTGACTAAAATATAAATGTACTAAATCCTGAGGAAAAAATCAGAAACAATTCTGAAGTGCAACACTAACACTGGTATGAGAAAGAAATACCTTTCCCATGATCAAACTATCATTCTGTCTTCAAATGTTTGTTTTGGATTTAGTAGTTATTTTCATTCGTATATTTGTATTGTTTCNGTGAAGTGACTCTTCGTTTCTCATCCACGTCAAGAGGATACGGAAAAAGCAACACCGTTCCCTCCATCCCTCTACCACATCACTAACACTGGTATGAGAAAGAAATACCTTTCCCAGTATCAAACTATCATTCTGTCTTCAACTGTTTATTTTGGATTTAGTCATTATTTTCATTTGTATATATTGTTCCAATTGTAGGTGAATTCAGCCACTATGGAGCGATTCTATCATTTGTGCTGGTCAACAGTAACCACTGGAATTTGCTGGTTTGGACATTTTTATGTTGATCTTGAAGTATTGTCTTTAAAGCATATAATCTCCAAATGAGTAAGATTACTGACAGTGGCATGAGCCATGTAGCACCTTGACTATGAAATAACCACAGAGATGAGTGCAAGCACAGTAAAAAAGATGAAGAAAAGCTCAGAGACAAACAGGCATAAAGACTGACAGACAGCACTCATCAGGAGCCTCGCTGCTGCTTTACTTAAGTCTGTGATGAACAAAACACGTGCACAATGTGAGACATCTTTAAGCCACCAGGACAAGGACCTGTCATGATACAACGGGTGAGTGATTGCAAAACAGTTAGAATGATGTTTAGGTGTCGAATAATAAAAGTAAATCAAAACAACCAATGAGAATAAAATGTTTCATTTAAACAGATACAGTGTGATGACTGCAACAGGTGGTTCCATTGCTCCTGTCTGTCCATGGTGAGTGAGGAGATGGAGGATGACGAGGACGAGACATGGAAATGTCTCTTATGCCAAAAAGCAGATGAGGGTCATGTTTATGTTATTTCTTTGTCTTTGTGGAAGAATAAAATCAGGTTATAGCAGCCCCACAAGTGTTGCATCATGCTACTTCACTTCCACACCTCTTGATTTGATTTGTTTGTTAGAATTTTAATGGATTATATGCAAATATTAGAATTAAATTCAATAGTTTCTGGGTCATATGATTAATTTACTCAAAATCAATGTTGGATCATAAAACTCATCTCTCTACATGAAATATGACTCTTGATTTTAAAATGTAAAACTATTAGTATTTTTTATTCATTTTTTATGAGTAAATATTTGCATTTTAGCTCAATAGCTTCTAGTTCATGTGATCAATTGACACAAAAGTTATATGGGATCATAACACTCATCTCTCTACATGAGAGACGCCTCTTGATTTTAAATGTTAAAACTATTCAAAATATAAATGGATATTTATATGAAATTATTAGCATTTTAGCATTTTTGTTTACCAACTTCACTGTAAACCTGAACTGATCTGTTTTACTTATTTCTTATTGAACTCATCGATAAGTCCAATCTAGTGGTTTCACAACAGCTCTCCCAGACCTGGTTCTGGGGTGGATGTCAGTTCAGATGAGTCCTGGATCAGAGACTCTGGAACCAGTTCCTCTCTGTTGCTCTTGCTCTGTTCAGGTGAAGTCGTCATGGTAACCAGATGAGGACAATCCTTCAACCACGTATGAGCGTGGAGTTGTGTGGCTGCTGACAACAGCTCCGCTTGATCCAAGATCTGGTATCCATACTTCTTGTCCTGGAATGAGTTGATGGAGATCCCGTCCTCGATGACGCTGGTTGTCCTGCTGTGCGTCTTTCATCCTCCTCCTTTCTTCCTTTTGGGAAACAGCTTCCATGTTTGGAAGAGCCGGTTTTAGTAGGGCTGGAAATGTCAGCACCGTGGTGGGAAGCCTCCTCCCCATGAGAAGCTGAACAGGCTGGATCCATTCTGCAGTGGAGTAGATCTGTATGCAAGCAGAGAGATAGGGATCAGCAGCTTTCTTCAGGAGATCTTTAATGGTCTGGACTGCTCGTTCAGCTTCACCGTTACTTTGTGGATATTATGGGCTGCTGGTGATGTGATGAAATCCATAAGACTGCAAACTCTGCAAAAAGAGCTCCAGAGAATCGCGGTCCATTATCTGTCACCAGCTGCTCTGGAACGCCGTGTCGTGTGAAGATGGATTTGAAGTGGTGAATAACATTTGATGATGTCATTAAAAAATATATTTTGACATAATCATGAAAAATAAAAAGGCAGAAATATTATTCCAGAATAAATTAATTTAAACTTTAAATAACTTTCAATATTTTAGTCTCCATAAAAATATTTTTGTGAAAATTTTACAAGTTAGAAGAAGATAACATCAGACCATTAATAGCAATAAAATAGAATGATCTGGAGGGCCGAATATAACAACCCGGAGGGCCCCTGGGCCTTTATTGATTTTGAGACAATGTGTGGGGTCAGAGTTGAGCTGACCTCGAGTATTTCTGAAATAACTTTGAAAAAATGTATCCAGAAACCAGAACACTTGAGGCATGTGTAATGTGAGCAAAGGTATCAAAAGTTTGTGTCCTTCTACTCCATTTATCTTCAAGATTTTTGGGTATATAGCTTTGACTATTTTTCTTACTTTAGTGTAATCTGCTGAAAACTTGTATTAATGAAAGTGTTGCACAACTAGATGAAGAATTAAGAGCACATATTGCTTTCTCCCAGAAAGTCTCTGAAAGGCTCATCTGCAGTTCTGACTCCAACTCTGTTCTGATGTGATTTAAACGGATTTCCTTTTTGGAGATAATACCATAGAAGTAGCAGATATGGACCCTTGACAGGATAATAGCCTTTATCACAGGGTCAACCCCATGTGGGGCTGGTATTTGTGGGAAAGAAGCTGTGAGCATTTTTACAAAATGACTGAGTTGAAAGAAGTGGAAGAAATCTGTTTAGTGGAGATTTCATTTAGGAATTCATTCATTGAAGCTGGTAAAAATAGTATTAATATATAAGTCTTCCATTCTAGGGCTGCAAATTGCGGGTCCATCATTGCTGGGGTGAATAAGTGGTTATTGCAGATTGGTGTCGGTAAAGGGGCGGCATGCCCACCAAAATATCGTCTTATTTGTCTCCAAATGTAAAATGTTCCAACAACTACTGGGTTAGAGGAAGTAGTAATCTGAAGTGTTCTTTATGCTAATGCACATAGTGATGAGGAACAAAGGCTGCTTCACTAAACCACCAAAGTCATATTTGATGCACATTGATGCCCAGTAGAACCCCATCAGATTGTGTAACCCCAATCCTCCAGACACTCGTACTCTAACTTCAGTCTTCTTATGTTGCAGTTTGAGTGTCTTCCCTTAATACATCCTGAAATAATAAGGGGCAGGACACAATCTAATCAGGATTTTTACAAGTCTTTGAACATCTATTGAGAGAAGTGATATTGGTATATAAGAAGCACAACTCAGTGGATCTTTATCCTTTTTAAGAATTAGGGAAATTGAAGTTTGCATGTGGATAGGCGGCAGAT
>NW_023418588.1:3974-4130 GCF_002922805.2 Oryzias melastigma
AGTCATAGCTGAGTCATGGAATCTACAGGAAGTTCTGTCGCCAATCTGGAGTGAGTTTTTTGCAACCGTCCGCCTCTTTCCATGCCTCTACCACGAGACCGCGGATGTAAACAGCTTCTACTTTAATAACAGCGGCTCGAGAGAATTGTACAAGTC
>NW_023418588.1:4161-4321 GCF_002922805.2 Oryzias melastigma
AGTGTAATGAAAGGATCTCATTTTAGATTGTGTTGAGATGACACCTTAAAGTCCCTCTACAACATTTTTTTTATTTTCTTTAAAGGTTCCCAGTGGGGTTTTAATTAGGACTGTGAAGTTTTTAACAAAAATTCCACATCTTAAATGTCTTAAAAGCCAT
>NW_023418588.1:4549-6075 GCF_002922805.2 Oryzias melastigma
CTTGAACAGTTTAATGTCATTATTTTCTCTAGATTACAGTTTTTCTCTTAAACTGTTCTGAGGTATTACTTTGCTCATCTATCAACTTTCACACATCTTCATAGACAGACACACAATACTGAATTTACCTGTTCTTTTTGCAGATATTTTTATGCTTATCTCTTAATAAATATAAAAAAGACAGCTGTTGTTCATCTGGTTTGTTCTTTGTGATTGGGTCCCTTCAGAAGAGAATTTACTTCCTGAAGTGTTAAGATTGATATTTAATATTCCTCTTTTAATCAATTTTAAGATCAAATTTTAGAATTTTTATCATTGAGTAATTCTTCCTTCCATTAATGAAGGTGGAGCTCCTTTTTGAGTCAAGTTCTTCATCAAGTTAGACTCATATTCTACATTTCCAGTCAGCTGGACGTTGATCATGAAGATCTACAAGAAAAGCTGCTCTGCTACAGAAAGTGGTGTTTGCTAAAGAGTTGGAGATGTTTCAGAGCTGAAACAGGCAGATTGAAGAAAGACATCAAAGAGTCAATCTAACTGATAAAACAATCACATGATTGGACGGAGCTCTGTGATCTGAGCTCAGTCCTGAGTTCAGCAGTCAGAACTGGACTTGAGGAGTCCAGCTTTGGAACCTGCAGAGAACCAACAAACAGCAGAAAGCCACACAGTGGGAAAGACGCCACACTTCTGACTGATGTTCACGTCCACTTTACTCTTTACAGGAAAGATTGGAACAGAACACTGACGACTAAAAAGAACAGAGAAACACTTCTAATCTCTGATACAAAACAGGAATCACAACAACACAAACACACAAACATCAGTAGTACTCTTTATCTGATGCCTTATTACAACTTTGTTTCTTCACTAAACGGTTTCTTACTTACATGAATCCACAAAGTCTGAACTGCAGACAGTTTTAGTTTAAAACAATAAAATGAAACTGATTACATAAAGTGTTAGAATTAGAGATGTATACAAAATATTTCTAGTGTTGTCATGGTAACAGACTTAAACAGCTAGCATACACTACAATCACAATGGTCAACTAAGGAACTTTAAACCAAATAATCACAGCAAAATAAAACTACTAATAAAAATTTACAAACAAAAACTGAACATTATTTTGAGATTGTTGTTTAGCCAAATGTCTTTAAACCAACGAACAAACAACATCAGTGCTTTAACTGGTAAAAGCTGTTCAAGAGATGAAGATTTACACACCAGACATGTGTGGCGTTCTTGAAATGCTGTAAGCGCTTGGGGTTCACACTAGACTGCCTAATACTAGAGCATCCAGTAACATTTTATCATAACTACACACTATGAAGCATTAAATGAGCATGAGGTAACAATTCTACTTTATTAAGCATTAGCAAGTAGCTTATATGTTATTAGCACTTTACTCACAATTAAAAAGGGTTTATAGAATGTGTTTTTAATGGTATGTTAAGATTTAATTCATTAACAATTAAAACAAAAAAAGGGGAGTAACAAACCAGTTATTAAGAGGTGGTTCTTTA
>NW_023418589.1:0-3941 GCF_002922805.2 Oryzias melastigma
GTGCTTTACTTACATCATCATAGTTTAAAAAAATAAAACTTTAGACCAGAAAAATTAACACGGAAACAGATTTAAACGTGACAATTTTTAAGACCAAAACATAAAAAATAAGATTTTTTAAAATTCTTTTTAAGGCCTAATGTTCAAATTCAAGTCTTTTCAGACTTTTTCAGACCCACAGGAACCATGTGTCCGGGATTTTCCTCAGTAATTCCTCCTAACAATTGAAAAATGGACGAAAAAGAAAGAAAAGTCAACACAAACAAGTAGGAAAAACGGCGCGAAAATGTCGCCTCGGCTCGTTTAGAGCGGCTAATAACAAAAATAACATCCCAAACCGAGGAGAATGAATGCAGAACGATTCCTACTTTAGTTAGATCCAGATTAAACAAATGAAAAAACAGTTTGAGCTCAAATATCATGACGAAGAACGGACACGAGGAGGAGCACGGAGGAGTGTCTATCAATGTCTAGTTACCACCAGACAACTGAGCTCCTATTGGCCATTCAAGCCCCTCCCCCCGTTAGAGAGATAATTATCAAGCCAAAATCAGCACGAGTGGAAAACCAGCCAAAAAAGATCAAGAGGGAGAAACTTGAAATGACCTCCACATGTAACACCAGTCCTGTTTGGAGGGTTTTCTAATTGTTGCCACTGAAGTGCACCTGTTGTTAATTCCATGAACACCAATACAGCTGAAATTGGTTAACGAGGCCCTCAGCTGGTTAACCAACCAGAACATTATCATACAGGTTTAATTCAATTCATGACAGAACCAATAAAAAGTCATCCTTTCATTTTGGTGAGCAGTATATGTTCCCATCACATGGTAGCCAGCATTCAGCTGGGACGCTTACAGTTAAAGACAAATTTGAAGGTGACTTCCTACAGAGCAAATGTGACAGTCAGGGTCATTATGTATTTATGATAATATCCATTCACAGTAAGATCTTTATTAACATATACGGTTACAACTCCAAACCTGAAAACGTCCAGCTCCTTTCTTTGATTGAAAACAATAGAATTTGTGGTCTAAACAAATTTCCTGATGCTGTTATTTTAATGGGAGGAGATTTTAATATGGTTTTAAATAATCAACTGGACAGATGGCCACCATGAGCGATAACTTCCAACAGTCCCTTACATTTATTTATGCAGAGATAGAACCTAAAAGACGTCTGGAGAGAAAAATTCCATCAGATTCTGTTTATACCTGCAGTAATAATGATGGATCCAAACAGTCTCGCTTCCATTACTGGCTGGTGTCTGATTGTCTAAGTGCAGATGATCTTGAAGTTCACATGTTTCCTTCTCCACTAACAGATCATAAAGCCATTTCTATTTCTACTCAATCATCTGAGACCAGGTCCCCAAACAGGAAAGATTCTAAAGAANCGTCAGATTAATGCATTTTTAACGCGACAAATCTGACAGCCCTAATATTTATTGTTAATTTTATTTTAAAGTTGGAAAGGGCAACAAATTAACATATTGTGTTTTAAATTGTTCAAAAAAGTGTGTTTTAAACATAGTTATATGTCATAGATTACCAAGGTAATACAATGATTATTGCAATCTTTGCCATATTGAGATACATCGGGAGCCATGTATCGTGAATGGCATCGTATCGTGAGTTACCCTGAGATTCCCAGCCCTATTATCCATCCCATGACAAATGTGGACAGGATTTCATGTCTGCCGCGGACACCAGTGAAAATCAAAAATTCTGTCTGCTGTGGGCTCTGTGTGGTGGAGTTGGGGGTTCCACATCATTCTACATATTATGAAAAACACTTATTTAGTAAAAGTGCAAAATGCCCTTGCACTAACACAAAAATCTGTATGCAGGCAGGTATCAAACATGGTATGAGATGATCATTTTAGAGGAAAAGTAAATATTTTTCTCCTTTATCGTCCTTGTCAATCACCCATAGCCAGTACACAAACGTTACCACCCCCTCCACTCCACATCTTCTTCATCAACGAAGTCAGCATGCAGCCAATGAGTTGATGAAACCCCAAAGTTTTGAAATGTAGGAAGTTTGCTCAAACTCATAGGACGATGTTTGGCAAATAAAAGTTTTAGTCTGACAAACTGGCTGGTTCGCTTTTGTTTTAAATACTTTACATTTACCTTGCATTTGCAGATTGTCAGGGGGCAAGGGGTTGAATGCACCTGCCATTTCCTTATTTAGCATAACCAAGATTATTTGTCTCACCTGTGTTCTCCACATCTATATTCATCCTCCTCTATTGCCTGTTTGTGGTTTGTCTGCTTGTTCCTGCAATATATGAATCTAAAGTTCATGTTTCTGATCCAGTTACCTCCATGACCATACAAAGAACATGTTAAGAATAAGTTATCAGAGCAAGGTCCAGTGCAGTGACCGCATAACGGTCGCTGTACCGGTCCGTTGTGGTGAAAAGAGAACTGAGCCAGAAAGCAATGCTCTCAATTTAGCGCTCGATCTTCGTTCCACTATTCACCTATGGTCCTGACTGAAAGAACGAGATCCCAACTACTAGAGGCTGAAATGAGCTTCCTCCAAAGGGTGGCTGAGCGTTCCCTTAGAGATAGGATGAGAAGCTCGGTCACCCGAGAGCTCGGAGTCGAGCCACTTCTCCTCCACATAAAGAGGAGCCAATTGAGGTGGCTCGGGCATCTGGTCCGGATGCCTCCTGGACGCCTCCCTGGAGAGGTGTTCACAGGAAGACCTAGGACACGCTGGAGAGACTATGTCTCTCGGCTGGCCTGGGAATGCCTCGGGGTCCCCCCAGAGGAGATGGAGGAATTGGCCGGGGAGAGGGAAGTCTGGGCATCTTTGCTTAGACTGCTGCCTGGATGAAGCGGAAGAAGATGGATGGATGGTTGGATAACTGTGTGTTTATTAAAAGTCTTTTGGGATTTTGAGCCTCTTAGAACCTGCAGGTACTCCCATTCAGACTAGTAGCTATTTAGAAATATTACTGAAACTATGCAGCATGTTTTTGGACTGTAGGAGGAAGATGGAAATCCTAGAGAAAACCCACACATACTCTGAGAACATGCAAACTCCATACACAAACCTCTCAGCTGGAATGTGAACCTTTCATTGTGAGGCGAGAATACTAACCACTGAGCAGCCCTGCATGTGCTTATCTGCGTGTGTGTTCAGTCCAACTCCACTTCATCCCCTACAAGAGAATCTGATGTGTCCAGACAGTTTTTCAGCACTACTACAGTGATATGAAGATAACCATGGCTAAGCAAGCCTAATGATACAAACATTCAGAGCACAGCTCCAAGCTCTGTGAGGGCCTTTGACAAAGATGCGGTGTAATGAAGTGTTGCGTTAGTTTACTTTGGCCAAATGGTCAAATTAACTCCACTAAAACAAGTTGCGACGACCTTAAATGCTAAATCAAAAAAATTATTTGAACGTCCAGCAGCAGACTATGGTGGCAAGGGCCAATACATTTTTTTCTCCAAGAGAATCAGTCCTCGTAGTGAGACTTTAGTAGCTTCACATTTCTTCCGAAGAAAGGGGTGTACATATTTGCCTTATTACCAATATAGCAGATCACTGGTCTAGAGTATTTTCTTCGTTTTCTCTGAAACTGACCACAACGCCTGCTTTTTTCCACGATCACTGTGGGTACACCATCTGACCAACAGCGTGGGATCATTCCACTTTGATCCTACCTCACATACCAACAAGTGGGGTGAAAATGTCTGCTGCTGTCATATCGGGTCTTTGGCATCTACAAACTCCTCCACGGTCAATGTTCCATCAACACCATGAATAAAATGCTCATTTGTGCACAGCTTTCCCATTCCCTTTGGTGAATATATGGGAGGATGACCATTTTTCTGGGAACACTCTGCTCTGTGTCCTTTTTTCTGTTTTTTTGACAGAGATACACTATATTACTAAAGTATTCACTCACTCATCCAAACGAT
>NW_023418589.1:4125-5597 GCF_002922805.2 Oryzias melastigma
AGCGCTGGGGGGTGGGGGGTGTTCAGTGCTGCAGCGTGGACTCCAGTGATGGATGGACCACGGCTGGGTTCACAGGATTAATGATCAGGATGTGCACTGATTGGCTGAAGTAACATTGTCGATCTGACTTTGACTGATGGTCGAGCAGAGGAAGCAGCTGGTTCTGAGCCGGAGGTGTAAACGGGTCTGCGAGACCGGAGAACCCGGGTCAGAGCTGCTGTGAGGAGGTGGCGTCCATCTACAGAGGCAGCGCCATGAAAGCAGAATGGCGAGCAGATGTAAACACGCCACAGTGTGTGAATGGGTCTGTGACTGTGAAGCGCTTTGGGCCCTCGAAGGAGGGTAGAAAGCGCTATACAAGTATACAACATTTACCATTTTACAGTGGATTTCTGCACGCCTGGAGGCCACAGGACTCCATGAAAGCTGCAAAACACGGAAAAAAGTTCCGCCTGGAGTCCAAATGAAGGTCCGTCCGGAGAGACTCGGGTTCCTCAGTGCAGCCCTGTCATCAGTTACTTAGTCATTGTGTGTCTAGCACCATGGACTCACTCTGATTTGTGTTTGCGTAATTCTTGATTTGTAACTCATAATACGTTTTATGCATAAGCAAAAAAAATACTAAATGAAATAAAATACGAAATACAATTCACAAACGCACACTTTAAATTATAACAGCTTGAAACTAATTACACACGCAAATGTTTAAAAGTTACACACTAATCACCTCCCCTTCATTCACAGAGGACAAATGCCCCCCCCCCACACACACACACACACACCCTGGAGGTTTACAGTTGATTCAGTCTTTAATAAGAGATCAAAGACTGGAAGATAAAAAAGGAAAATGTCAAGTAGTTGATCCTCTGCTCTTTGGGTGGGGGTGGGGGGTGGGGGTCATACATAATGAGTAATACATAATTGGAAACACCTGTGGAAACATGCAGATGTTGGTGATGTCAGTTATTTTCAAGCACTGGGGGGTGCTAACTTTTACTGAGTGATCTGTCAGATATTTGTGTATTTGTACATATACGCACATTTCCACTAAAGTATGTACACATCTGAAGCTGAGAAAGGTGAAAAAGGGGGTTGGTCGTGACGACTCTAAGTGAAAGTTCATAAATAAAGATTGAAATCCTCCGACAGACGAACGATGAACGAGTGGTTCAGGAAGAAAAGTATTTGATTTCTCTTCATCTTATTTGTTCTTTTTGTCTCTTTTTCTGCTGCAGGCCCCCCCCACCACCTCCTCCCAGCTTTTTACACACCCGTACCTGTGGATAGACGACACCGGGAGGGGCAGTACCTGTATGAGCCCCGCCCACTTCCCGCTGTGCATGGGTAAGAGTCAGAGACAGGAAGCACATGGAAGAACGCTTCTAGTTATTCACCTGAAAGGTGTGTCTCAGCTCGACAGGTGTTTCATTTTTTTTTTTAACTTGTCCTGTCCAACAGCTGAGCCAACAGAT
>NW_023418590.1:0-5567 GCF_002922805.2 Oryzias melastigma
CAAAACCCTGATTAACATGGTCAGCTTCTTTGGGGAATCAAAGACCTCAAACTGCTGGCGTGGAGAAGGCCTGACGATATGATCTAAATCCACAAATACTCCAGTGTCCAAGGAACAGATTTAAATCAATTTAAGGGTATTCTTATTTTAATCAGCTATTTGGCAACATTTAAAAGCTTCACTTTAAAGAAACAATCTTAAGAAAGTCAATAACTTCCATTTTTTCCATTTGATTTCAAGTAAAAACTGATGAATTCACATTTTCTGTAAGACTTTTAAATTGATTCAGAGGAGAGAAAAACAAAACGGATAATAGAAACTAGAGTAAAAATAGTGAAAACTCAAACACACGTGTGGCTCATTTCAACATCAGGCTTAAGGCGTCCGTAAATCCATAAGTGATCAGTGAACTGATGACATTTTGAACTCATTTCCCTCTCAATCAGTAGATGCTCAAATCAATTCAAGCGGCGGCTTTGTAATTACGAGAACATCTGTCCGTTTTTTCAATCCAAACAAAACATCTTTTATATGAAGGCATAACATCATGGAAACGGCTCCTCCAAAACAAACAATTACTAATTGCCACTAATTACTGCATAACTTTGGTCTTAAAGGGCCAACATGGAAAAACATATTCAGCTCGACTGAAAAGAAAACAAAAAAAAGACCAGAATAAGTTTGTTTATAAGAGAAAACATGATGACTGCGTTCATACATATTATA
This sequence comes from Oryzias melastigma, assembly GCF_002922805.2. Lineage (NCBI taxonomy): Eukaryota > Metazoa > Chordata > Actinopteri > Beloniformes > Adrianichthyidae > Oryzias > Oryzias melastigma. Next base: position 727 of record NW_023418590.1, read on the forward strand.
GTTTATAGCTCAGATGTAATTGAACACAGGGAAAATGTATTTTGGGTCATATTTTCTGTATTTTTTTTTAGTTTAAAGTTAATTTTAAAGTTAAACTTCTATCACCTGGATGTGTGAAATTTGTACTCTGGATTTGACCCATGCCCTACGGGAGGGGTGACCTGCAGACACAGTCGCCCGCACATAAGAACCATTTGGTAAGAACTGAATCTTTCATATTGTAAAAACAACAATTCCCAGATATTGTCTTGTCTTACTAATTGCAAAACTTATGTTAACTTTACTTACAGAAATTGATAAATGTTTTTTAAGATGACAGGCTATAAAGTTGGTAAATGAAAATTGTTGAAAATGAATGAAATTTCCCACAAACGTTTACATAAATGTTGTCCACCACCTAGGGTCGACGTGCTGCTTGTTCATTCATTATTGTGAGCGCTTATGAAAACAGAATACACTCATTTTTCAAACGGGCTGCCACGATTAGTCAACTAATCAACGACTAATCGACTATTAAAATCGTCGATATTTCGTTACTTTATATTACATGGAGTTAGAATGTAGTAAAGTTGAAAGTTATAATAGCACTATGCTAGCTTTCTGGACTACTTTGGTATTCCTTATGTTTTTTTTAAGCTTTTTTGGTTTAGCTAATATTTCAGTTGCATACTAGTTATTTCGGATAATTTAGGATTTTTCAATTTTTCGGGCTAACTTGGAGTTTAGCTAATATTTCAGTCGTATGCTAGCTATTTTTGGCTAANGATGAGTAGACTGAAGCAGCAGCAGGTCAGCAGGTTAGCAGGCCTCACACGATGAGTAGACAAGTGGCCTACCGCCTTAATATTTTTGCAGGCCACCCGTTCCTCGTACAGGTTTGACCATTTTTCAGCCCGTCTGTGGCGTAACAGTGACGATCTCTCCACAGCTGTGGTCATCTGTCATTGAAAATGTTCCATGTCTGAACGTTTGAAAATTCTCCTAAAAAAAAAAATGAGTGTTTCAGTTTTACAACAAAATAAAACAACAAATGTGTGATAGTAAAAAATAAACTATCGGCAGATCAGTTAGAAATGAAAGTGTCTAAAATACTTGATGTTTGCACATTTTGGAGTTTTTTTAGCCTCTGTCATTGTTTATAAACAGCTACAATAACCACCAAAACTGTTTCTGTATAAAAACTAATTGTATTTGAGCTTAGTTTAACTATTACATGTGTTATTACTCATTCTTATCACAAAAGACAGCGTTCACAAGTGGATAGCACATTTAAATGCACAAACAATCAGTGTTTTCAGCTGATTTATTGTAACAGCCACATCTTGCGAGAACACGGCATACGCTTTATCAGCATGAAATGGAACTCACAGCTGAGATTTGTCTAATCTTAGTGAAGATTGAGAAAGCTGGGGCTGAATGTGATGAATCCACTCTAATGGATGGCAGCAACTGGAACTGATAGACTTTGTTCTTGCAGTGATTTAACATTGCCATGTTGATGCATGTGAGATGATGTGGTGATTACAGAAAATATGCCAAAACTTGTCTAGAAATGTTAGCAGATATGGAAGAAATGTTGAATAGATCTTTTAATAAGCAGCATCTGACCTGATATGACTGGTAGTCTTCATCAAACAGATAAAAACACATATGAAACATATAATTGATAGATCGAGCTAAAAATACCCTATGCCATGAAATGTTTTCCTTTTTGCCTCTTCTGCCTTCATGAAGCTTCTCCGTCTTCTGAAGTGGCCTTTAAAGCCCACATCTGGTTGGTGAGGGTCCATGTCTGCAGCAGATAAAGAAAACCAGAAAGAGAGAAGATTTTACCAGCTTTACAAGCAATAAACACTTAAGAATAACAGGTATTTAAAAACATAAGCATTGGTCACATGCACTCAATGGAGGAGCAGGTTTTTGGGTTATGTCCAGGGCCGGCTCTGGGCATAGGCGGCCGCCTAGGTCACCTATAAATTAATATTTCATCTTCCTTAAAACAAAAACATGATTTTTTTTTCTTCATACCTGGAAATAAATTCAGGTGTCAAGGGGTTTATGGGCCAGGATGTCCACACAAACTACTCCAAGTTTCTAATTTTCTCATTTCTAACAGGAGTACACACTTACTTGGCCAATCCAGAGAATTTAGCAAGTAATTAAAAAATTAAACACGTCTGCGTCTTATGTATGTCACCTTTACTTGTTCAATTGTTTGCTATGGCTTGTCACTCGTGGTGTGCTTATACGGGCTCACCAAGCGGTCTACAACCTTGGTAATTCATGTGGGCCACTGCAGGTTTGTCCATTTTTCATGCAGATATAGCCTGTATCTATCTATTAGTGCTGCCACAAACTATCATTTNGTAGCCAGTAGGTACAGATACGTCTATTCGATATCTAATAGATGGTCATTTCAATGATTACAGCTATAGATCTATTACAGGTCTATTGCACATCACTGTTTAAATCTATAGTAGATACTTTTCCACATCTAATTGAAATTGTATTTATCAAGGCTGAATTTTATTTATTTCTTTTTATTTTACTACTTTATTATGCCTGTGTTGGGCTGCACGGTGGAGCAGTGGTTAGCGCTCTCGCCTCACAGCGAGAAGGCCCCGGTTCGAATCCCGGCTGGGACCTTTCTGTGTGGAGTTTGCATGTTCTCCCCGTGCATGCGTGGGTTTTCACCGGGGACTCCGGCTTCCTCCCACCGTCCAAAAACATGCTTCCTAGGTTAATTGGTGACTCTAAATTGCCCCTAGGTGTGAATGTGAGAGTGAATGTGTGTGATTGAGGCCCTGCGACAGACTGGAGACCTGTCCAGGGTGTACCCCGCCTTCGCCCATCAGTAGCCGGGATAGGCTCCGGCACCCCGCGACCCCGAAAGGGATGAAGCGGTCAAGAAAATGGATGGATGGATTATGCCTGTGTTGGCTTATGTTGGAAACTTACATTATTTTAGATTTTTGTTAATTTGACAGATTTATTTTTTTCATTCATAGCTATAGATGAATTGGACACAACGTTTGTTTGGTTCAGGGATGCCTAAATCCAGTCCTCGAGGGTCGGTGTGTGACATGTTTTCCAACCAACCTGACATTGAAACTCCTTCTTGGCTAAACACGCCTGATCCAGGTAATCAGCAGCCGATAAAGCAGGGTCTTTGGAAAACCAGCTGGAGGCCGGCCCTCGACACCTGGATTTGGGCATCCCTGGAGTTGCTTCCCTTCCCACCCAACCCCCCTTTGAATATTGATTGTAGCTATAAAGCTTTGCCAGTGTTGACCAAAAGGTGTTTTTTGGGGTTAATTCAGTCGCTTTTGCTTCATATGTATTTGGTTACTTTTTTTGAACATGTTCATTTAAAAAACAAAAAAGTAATGAAACAGCTTCCAAGCAAAACCACTTTTGTCCTGCTGAGTGATTGTGGCCCCTCACACTGTGCATGGTCTATTACTAACAGCACATACTGCTGTTAGCCCAGAAAAATAAATAAATAAAGCATAACTAGGTACACTAGTTTGGGATCTGTGTTATTCTGGAGGGTTGGGCCTCATTCATCTTTCTATTAATACCGATCAGTCCTCCTGTACTCCTTGAAGAAAAGCAGACACAAATCCTGCTGTTTCTACCCTCATGCTTGCAATGGCTTTGGTGTACCAAAGGCAGCGTGTAGGTCTCTAGGTCATTGTTCAAACAATGAAACAATTATTACAGGTAACAAGTAATTGGGCTACTTTGCTGGATCCAGAGTTAGTGGCTTGTGCAGCATAAATAACATCTGGTTTCTGGAGCACCATGCTATTCCATCTGGTTGGTCAAGGGCTCATCCTACCTCAAGATAAATGACCTGAGGGCAAAAGAACAAAAGGACAAACTTCTAAGCATGAAGAGTCCAGCAGCCTTAACTCCAATGGAGCTGGTTTAGGAAGAAGACGGAATGACAACAAGGATATCTACAAGTGCCAAATATTTATGAGAACTTTTGCAGGAGACTTGGAAAACAATTTCTATTGAAAATGTTTGTTTCTATTGGATAAATTATGGCACTCTGTTCACCTGCAGTGTATTGTCTCTGTAAAAGGTTCTTATTTTATTAAATTGAAAGTTTAAAGTACATGTTTCTCTATAAATTGATTCAAAATGAAATTACACTGAATACCTTATGATAAAAAAAACTAGAATCCTTGAAGTGTCATAAAACAGTGGACCACTAGTGTCCATTCTGTTTATAACTTTGTTTCACACATCAAACCGATTAGATTGATTTAAAATTAGAACGTTTATAAAATAAAAAAAAGAAACAAATTAATTTGAACAATTCCAGGTTTGCAAAGTTGCATAATGAATACTGAATAATAATGAATACTACTGCAGAATTTACTTCTGCTTCTGTAAACATAGGTGAGGTGTCACTTGTGTGAATAGGTCCCCAAAATGAGTTTCACTATTTGGAAAAGTACTATACTAATGAAGTTTGAGTTGAGTTGAGTTTTGATACGATACGAAATGATATGACACGGTTGGGTTGAATTTGATTGGGTTTGATTTGATTTGGATACGGTTGGGTTCGGTTCAGTTCGATTTGATTTAATTTGGTTTACAATGCGAAACAGGTAGGTTGGGTTAGATTAGATTTGATTCAGTTTTTGACTGGGTTCAATTTGATTTGATTTGATTTGGATACGATACAAAACAATTGGGTTGGATTTGATTTGATTTGATGCAATTTGGTTTGATTTGGTTTGGATACGATACGATACGATATGATTCAATACAATACGATTGGGTTTGGTTTGATTTGGTTTGGATATGATACGATACGATATGATTCA
>NW_023418591.1:0-618 GCF_002922805.2 Oryzias melastigma
GATTAAAAACAAAGGAAAACCAACGGGATTTGGGAAGATTTGATAGTAGAAAAAACGTGCTGGTGATACAAAAGAGACTCATCCAATCGGGCTGCCCTCGACGCGCAGGGTTGCCGTGCGTAAAAGTGATCATATTTTTCTGTTGGTTTCAAACTCCGTTTAAAAATATAATTTCTATAGATAACATAGATAACTTTAAATAAAAAAAAACAACTTAATAACATTATTCAGTTTTCTTCTGAAACATCCGTTTATAAGCAGGTGATCATTGCGCAGTTGTAAGTGACAGATTTATGAGGAGCAAAGGGGGAGGGCCGGAGGCCTCACATGACTTTCACTTTGACCTCAGGTGCTCCTTCTACCACAGGACTAGTGGCGGCCATGAGGCCCCCGTGGCTGCTGCACCTGTCAGGTGACAGTCTGCATCAGAGGCCTGAGGACGCGCGTGCTGCTCCACCTCTCCAGTCTCTGAAGACGTAATGAAATATGGTAATGAATTTGGATCCCCGGATTAAAGTCCTCCTACCCTGATGAAAGTTTTCTTCAAATGTCCAACCCTAAAGCAACAACAATTTGTGTACATGATTGATCGCGTTTGGATTTGTTTAATTGCTTATG
>NW_023418591.1:3451-5527 GCF_002922805.2 Oryzias melastigma
AGAATTCACTCCCTAAGTAACTGACTAATTAAAGTGTCGACTCCCCCTCCCCCCCAAGAAACCATTTGTCTTAAAACCCAGGAAGATAACATTCACATCCCGGTACAGGTGTCATAAAACTCCTCTCTGGACAGCAGGAGGGCTGCATCTGGAGCCATATCTGATGGTCGGGTGATGGTACTGCATGTAGCGGAAGAAACATCCCACTTTCTTCACAAAGCTCTCTTTGAAGCAAAATTTACAAACGTTGACATGTGACATTTTGCAGGTTCCCTGAAAGCCATGGGAAACTTCACTGACATATAAAAAAAACAACTTTGAAGTGCACCAAATGTTTGTCAAACATGCATTCCTTGTTTCTTTGTTTCAAGTTAAATACACTCATATTTGTTGTTTTAAGTATGAATTTACCTAAAAGTGATGCATGTCTATGTGAAATAGGGTTAAGATAAAGAGTTTCTCTCTTTCTTCCCTTTCTTTCTTTTTTTTTGGTTTCATATGTTTTTTTTATTATTATTAAATTCTTTTTATATATATTATCTTTTAAATGTGATATCAACTTACTAGTCACGTGTTAGAATGAGACATTCTTATAAAAGGGTATGATGTTTCTTTTATGTTTCTTGTTAAGAAAGATCGTAAATTTTACTCCAATCATTCTGATTGGTTACCTCTCAGCCAATCCCTGTGGAGAAGTCCTTTTTCAGGGCGAAAGAAGTTGGTTAGATCAGTTACACACAGAAGGAGGAGAAGATTAGATGAAGATGAGATGAAGAACAGACAAGCTACAGACTCAGATAACAGACGAAGAACTTAGAACAAAACTGACTTCAGACTGACTAATCGTTTTTCCTGTTTAAAAAAAATGTGGTGTTTTAAGGACGTTCTATGCTCTGTTTGTGATGGTAAGCTGTGTTTTGCTACTTTTCTGAGTGTTTGAATCCGTGTAACCCTCTTTTGAATGATCTGTAATTAAACTGATGTTTTAAAAATAAAAAAAATTCTTCTTCTTCTTCTTCTTCTTCTACGGCGGGTGGCATCTAACTTTAAGGTGTATTTCTGCCACCTACTGTTCTGGAGTGTGGGTCGGAGTATTGAAAGAAAACAAAACAAAAAAAAACTCTTTCATAATGTGCAACAACTATACTCTTTTTAGTAAACCACCATGCCTTAGAAATTCCAACACAAGTCTGCATTTTCCTTCCTCTCCACTTTTTAAATTCTTAGGACTAATACATCCGCCTCCACTTTTCTTTAAGCTTTGAGGTGCCTTCTGCTTACTGAATGCTTAGTGCACAAAGTACATGTTCCACTGTTTCCTTACCCTGTCCACAATCACAAAAACCTGTTGGATGTTTCCCTAACAAATGTAGTGTGCTGTTGAGTCCTGTATGACCCAACCTCAACCTAGACATTATCTTACTCAGTCACGTGGATTTAAGATGGGTTCGCTGCTGTCAGAAATATCAAACTCCAGGTAGAACGTTTTGTCTCATAGAGAAAAAAAAAAGCTCCTTTAGTCTATGGCAAACGTGTATTTAATGTTATTTTTACAGTTTGGTCATCATACATTAAATAAAATAAAATAATAGACGTGTCTGATACATTTTCAAACTAAAATATACAAAACCAAGTCTGTAATTGTTAAAGATTTAATAATGACACCTGTCAAGCAGTGGACTGTAACACTTCTAAATTCAACAAATCAGAAGCTGCACATCACAGCAGGAAGAAGAAACATGACGAAGAAAAGCACATTTTGTTTTTGTTTATTGATACAAACTCTTGAAATAATTATGGGTTCCAAGCAAGTGCAAATGTACCTCACTTTTATTGCAGCAGAAGGGGAAAAACAATATTTAGTTTCTTAAATATAATAAAACTTTATGACACATTTTTTTAGAAACTACATCTTTCACATCCAATTATAAAAAACTAGAACGCTGGATGGTTGGAACTCTTCAATGTGTTGTCCGTCTATCATTTATTTTTCCTTCTCCTCTTCTTTTTTGGCCTTCCTCCTCTCGGGACGTCGCAGTTTTCCTCCAAAACGGGTTGAGCAGGTGGGGTGCTCGA
>NW_023418592.1:0-4746 GCF_002922805.2 Oryzias melastigma
AATCCAGCTCTGGTTCAAAGTTGCATCTTGGATTATATGTGCAAAATTTTCTGAGCTCCCTAAGTTCTTCCAGTACCTGAAAATAAAGAAAAATCCATCAGCATATTTAATAAAAAAGTTCATATGTAGTAAGAATTCTTCTTTACCCGAGTGTGTCTTGACTGTCATCCACCCAGATCCAGTTGTTCTTAATTCTTCGTAAACCAATCCAGTATCCGTGCCAGAAGTCATATTAGTATTTTATTGTGCTTTTGATGAATGTCTGAAAATCAAAATGTCAAATAAAAACATCACCAACTTTGTGCTGTTTTTAAACATTAATCCAAATAAATTTATTTTAACATTTTGTCACCAACCTGTTCCTCCTGACTGCTGATAACCACAAGGTCTGATTTTTTGCTTTGACAAAACTGTCGACTTTCATCCCATGTTTTCCATAGAGCGTTTGGGTTATCAAAATAATAGCAGCTTTCCTTAAACTGAATCCAGTCTTTGGGACACATCTGACAAACTGTAAGAATGGAAGAGAAGAAACAAGAATTTGTAATTTTAATGTGAAGTGACTTTAAAATAATAATAACAAAAAATATTGATGAAAAAGAAAACCCCAAAAGAATAAAAGCCTATTTCTACTTAAAAACTAAACTACTGTTTTTTGATTTTGTCTGTCTTAGTTTGATTAAAGTCACATTGAACATTTACCTCCTTCAGGACAGAAGAGATCGCCTGGAAAGTTGTTTTATTTGATGATTGCTGCCTGGATCCTGTTGTGTCTGTCACTGTTGTTTCTCAGCTGCTCGTTCTGCTTTTGTAGGATTGTCATGTTAACGGTCATCTCCTTGGTTTGGTTCTCAAAGAACTTCTTCTCAGCAGTCAGCTGCTCATTTTTTGCATCCATGTCACTGAGATTGTGCTTCTGTTTGTTTGTTTCCATGGTGACTGCAACACAAAATATACAGAAAATCAAGACGTTTTCTTCATAACAGAACACTTTTACTGAAACATCTCCAATTTTGTGACACACATGTTTAGAACGTTCTAAGGTTCAGGAATTCATGGAACTGCAGCTGTTATAACTAACCAAGTTTGTTAAAACATTTTTTCTTCTTGTATACTGTTGTTGTATTACAAGCGTTTGAATAACAGCTTGTCATCCGAATGCACTGGCATGATACCATAAAGTGTTCTTCCTCATTTTATTGGCCATAAGCTTTTTAATGTAAAACAAAGTTTAGAATCCGGAAGAATCTCTTTGTCTTTTTAAGGCAGCCTCAATTCAAGAGTTGCTTAATTGACCAAGTTATGAGTTTTAAAATGCTTCGTGTGTTACTAATGGATTTTGAAAACATTTTAATGGTAAATGGCGTATACTTGTATATCCCTTTTCCATCTCCCTTGAAAGCCTTAAGTGCTTTACAGCCAAAGTCCCTTTCACACATTCATATGCTGGGGGCTACGCTGTCAAACACTGGCGCCAACCTTCCACCAGAGGCAATGTGGGGTTCACTGTCTTGCCCAAGGACACTTCGACATCTGGGCGGGCAAGGTTGGAATTGAACCCGCAATCTCCCGATCAGGAGTCAACCGCCCTACCGCTGGACGGTAGGGCGGTTGACTCCTGGGCTGAATCTATTTTTTTTTAGTTCAAACTAAGCTAGTTAAACACACTCGTGACTTTTGGTGTGAAACAGCTGAATCTAGTTAAACACACTCGTGACTTTTGGTGTGAAACAGCTGAATGTTAAAAATTATTGTTTAGTTTAAACTTACAGTAACAGATGATGATGATGATGCTCACACACAGGAAGAAACAGATTATCCCCAAACACACCAACAGAACCCGAAACCTTCTGCTGGATGCTTGGACTTCTGCTTGGTTCAAGGAAATACAACCAAAATGAGCAAGAATAGGGAAATAGTTTTGTTTGGAAAGGTCTCAGTTCATAAATTAAAGAATACAATGTTTATCGACTAGACAAGGCAAGTTTATGTGAATAGCACATTTCATGTACAAAGACATTTTAAAGTGCTTTACATAAAATAAACAATCAAAAGAACCAAGAAACAACAAGTATATCACCTCCTTATAATAAAAGATGTTCTATCAAATTCAGTAAGACATTTAATTGTATGAATTGATGCTTTAACTTGCGTGTTTCACTGGTTTGACGCTTTCTATTTTGTAGATTAGCATAAACCGACTCCTCCTCATTGTCTGCACAACAGAAAAACAAGAGGATACAGCGTCATGAGAACGACAAAATCTAACTGACAGGTCATACCTGTAACCTCAACCTCCAGCCAACATTGCTGCTCAACTGTTGCTTTGACCCAGTAGAAGCCATAAAGCCTTACCTTTTAGAAAACTAAGACAATGATTTATATTACTGTTTCTATTATCGTTGTTTATTTATTTTCATAAATAAAGCAAAAACATAAAGAGAGAATAGCTTTTTTATCTAAATGTGAAGTAGCTTAAAACTTGACATAGGTTCACATGACTTCCTTTTCAAAATAAAAGACACATTGACCAAGCAGGATAATCTCAACGCAGAAAATGTAACAGTAGGGAGTGTAATGTCAGCAGAGATATTTAAAAGGAAATATTAAGTTTTTTATACTGTTTTTTGATGAATCTCACCCAGAAATTGGTCAATCTAAGTGGCTAAAATTGAATCAGAGCTAATTAATAGCGACCCTTTTCAGATTTTTCTGACCATTTGGCCAACTTAAAATGCTTACATTTTTTTTTCAAAAACCCCCCCCAAAAAACTGTCTTATAATTCAATGATCTTTAATTCTGGTTGTGCTCACTGACCTCCAATTGATTTACTCTGGTACACGGCACTCAAAAGTGTGTTCAAGTGTTTTAATATAACTTTTGTAAACTTAGAAAACAGCCACACCGCTTGCTAGATTATTATAGGAGCAATACGTACTGTACTTCTACGTACTGTTTGTGAATGGGTTGAATAAAGTAGTAATGAAGCTGAAAAGAATGTTCCTTTTTCTATTTACAGACATTTTATTTTTCTTGAAGAATGGAGCCACAATGGGGAGGGATAAAAGAGCCACATTGGGGCTCCAGAGCCGCAGGTTCCAGACCCCTGTCCTCGGGCCTCTTTATGGTAAGGAACCATTTTTCTTCCAGACTTCTTGTTTACCATTAGGTGTCATGTTGAACTTCCAGCGTCCATGTTGAGAGAATACAGTATAAGAGGTTTAATACCAAATTTAACACACCTGTTATCTATGCACCTGAGACATAGTAACACTAAAAAGTCACATGGCCCTGGAGAAGAAAAATGACTCATCGTGCTCAATTTAGACATTTTCACTTAGTTATATACTTACTTTTGTGCCAGGGATTTAGCTGTTAATGTTTGTATAACGAGTAGTTTAAATGGAAAATAAATTTACTACTACACAAGACGGAGATTGGCTACTCTTCATTGGGTCGAAAATTTGTCTGTGATGTCGCAAGAAAAGGTAAAAATAAATATCTGCAGAAATGTAAGGAGTGTACACACTTTTGTGAGATACTGTACATATTAAGAATAATGGTAACAGAGATTCGTTTTGCAAAAGGTATTAAAAGGATGTCATTTTTTTAAAGAAAAGACATCTGGACAAAATAAGTGAAAAGAATGTGAAACTTTTATATGCTAATAATAGTTGTAAAGATATGGCTGTTGAAGTTTATCAAAACTTACTGTTTGGAGCTGAAGCATCATTTTTGAAAACAACAGAGTATTGCATGTCCTCCTCCATTTTTAACATCAAATTCTCCTGTGGATCAAAGCAGAACAAGTTTATATAGAGCCAGTGTTGGGTTTATATCTAAAGAAGATCAGCAGACCTCACAAAGAGGAAACTTCTTCTTCCCCTGCAATGGTTCCCACCAACTTCAGACAACATTGTGAAAGATCTGATGTTACTTCAAAGTTCTGGGATCTAATAATGTTCACATATTGATAAGAAAGATTGATTCTCGAGAGTTTTTAATTTGATGCTTTTGCAAAATGATGCAATGGAGAGTTTGTGAACTGTTTCCTTTGTTCCTGAAAAAACTGAACAAAGATTAAATTAATCAGCTGTTTATATAATTATTATATGTTGTGTTGAAGTCAACCACTGCAAACAAGAGAGCATTTTTAGATGTAGTACTACAGTATTATTGGCTCATAGTGTTGAGTATAATCTTTTCTGAGGAATTTTGTTTGCTCAAACGCATTTTGTTTTTATGCTCTTTTACATGCTTTAGAAGTGTCCTTCTATAAATATGAATGAGTATTTATTGAATCCCATTAGCATTTCACAATTAATGTTGATTTATGTTAAAAACAAAATTGTGTTGTTAAGTAGGACTTAAAAAAATGTTTAAACCAATTTGGTATTGTCAACGCTCTTCTTTTTTGTTTTTGTTTTGGTCATTTTAATTTTAATTTTAATTGATTATGACAAATTCCAGTTATGAAGTCCTTTGGATTGCAAAGTACAACAGGAAGTTTTGGTATAGCCCTTCCTCGACCATAGAAGAAGACGGATTCAAACTTGGCGACCATTATCATGCTATTATTAGAGCTATCAGCTCTTAAAAGTGTAGTAAACTACAATTGGGGAAAACATGTAGTTTTTTGTTGTGAAATGTAAAAAATAATGGTGGGTTTGAAGTTTCTAAGCTAAAAATAAGCGCTATGCTTACCGGATGTACATACGTCCTCCAAATAAAGTGTTTATGAAGCT
>NW_023418592.1:4991-5543 GCF_002922805.2 Oryzias melastigma
AGAATCAGCTAATTCTGCCATGGAGAAAAGTGGCATTTCATGCCAGCTTCGCACAGATATGCTTTAGAACATAAAGTGTTGCAGAACTCGTAGATTCATGTCTGCGAGCAGGGGAGAGTTTTTTGTTACGGTGTGCGCTTCGGAGGAGGCTTCAGACCGCCTGGGTGGCTGCTCTGCCTCAGCGAGCTGCCGGGCTTGGGAGAACTAATTTACGCAAGATACACATTGCTGGATTGACCTCGTGGATTTTAAGTTGCTAAATGTTGTTGTTGGTACGTATTAGTCCAACACTAATCCTTCTTCCCGGTCTGTGGGGACAAGAATAAAGCACTGGCCGCACGTATTTTGGTATTACGAGCAAACAGTTACATAAAAATAATAATAATTATATTAAAAGCTCGCTGAGAAGATCATGTCACTCTATGCCACAGTTTCTTCTTCTACGACTGTTTCAGGTATTTTATATTTTCCTGCCCATGTCAGAAGGATTTATTTTAATCAAACGTGTGGTGGATCTAAACGTTTGTTATAATCGAATAAAGTTTTTCAGGG
>NW_023418593.1:0-605 GCF_002922805.2 Oryzias melastigma
GCCCTCATCTGGAAGTTCCTGTTCACGAATCTCTGCATCTTTAGCTGTTTAGAAGAAAATGAAACAATGTTTAAAATGGCAACCCAATACAAAAAAATTATTGATTTTTGAAGACCAAATACTAAAACACTACCACTCATTAATTGGTTTGCATTTTAGTCTATAAACTGATGCAGTACACACTTTGTGGTTGTTGTTCTTTCTTCTAGAATATTTCTGTAAATTGACACAAACTTTCACCTCATTTTAGGGACGTGAACTTTTTTGCAGCTACATTCAGAAGGCCAATACAGCAAATGGTTGATTTAAGCAAATGATGAATAAAACTGACTTTCACTTATAATTAACTTCTTTGTTTTAAGTATTACATCTGACATTTAATTTATAAAAAGCTCCCTCTTGTTCAGTTTGAATCACTACAGTAGTTATGTCAAAACAGGTCTTTATAGCCGAAAAATTGGCTTTACATTAGAAATTTGACCAATACATCATTCAGATGGTGATGAATCAAAAATCAAATGAACAACAAATACTTTATTTTTTTTTTTTTTGTTTGACAATAAAACATTTTTGTTTGATGTGTTACAATGAAAATGACTACAGCA
>NW_023418593.1:2997-5545 GCF_002922805.2 Oryzias melastigma
AATCCAATACGCCTCCATAATAAAACCTTAATATTCTCAATCTTTCATCAGTAGACTATATATATTTTCTTTTATCAGCTAACAAAGCCAAACCTTTATTTGTGTAGCACCTGTCGTGCTGAGATGAATCAAAGCACCTTATTGCACATGATCAACAGTACCACGGTAAGATTAAAGAAAATTGGCAACAAGTGTTGAAGGAAATAAAACTAAATCTGAAAATGAAAGTACAAATAAAAAAACCATTGGAGGAAAAAATTGCGGGTGGTCGACTCCTGATTGGAAGCGAGCGGGTTCGACTCCCGCCCATGTGTCGAAGTGTCCTTGGGCAAGACGCTGAACCCCAAATTGCCTCTGGTGGAAGGTTGGCGCCAGTGTTCGGCAGTGGAGCCACCACCAATGTAGGTAGAAAGCGCTATACAAGTATACGGCATTTACTGTTTACCATTTTAATTGTATCAGTCCCCGTCAAGGAGTTAAAGAGTCATCATTGAGCTATTTATGGTTTTTTATTTATTTATTTTTTTTTGTTTTTTTTTTTTTGCCTCTGTAACATATATTTTTAAGAAGAAGTAATTTTGAAAAAAAAAAAACAAGTCATAATGTCGCCCCTTATAAATACAAATGAACACATTTATAAGAACATAGTTGTAAAGTTATGGACAGTTTTATGAAAGCAGAGTCATAAAATTATGAGGAAAAGGGCAAAACTTTATGAGACTAAACTTTGAGAATTATGAGTAAAAAAGTTAATATTTTACAATAATAAAGTTATAATTTCCGGGTTAAGAATTTACTTGATTCAAGTCATAAATGTATGAGGCTGAAGTCTGTTCTCTAATAAAATTATATACAACCAAAATAGATGCAAAATTTAATGGGACGTGTAGAGTTGATTGATTGATTGATTGATTGATTGATTGATTGATTGATTGATTGATTGATTGATTGATTGATTGATTGATTGATTGATTGATTGGGTTTATTTCAATCATAGACTGTGGAAAACACAAGACAAAATCAATTTCACATAGATTTTTAAGCTCACAACAGAAATAATGGAATGTGTTGATTGAAAACAGTTATTTTAGTGTTGGTTTCACAAAAATAGAAATAAAAAGTATAACAGTGAGTCAACAGTGTTTCTTTAAAAGTATACGAACATTGAAAATAATTTCCTGGCTGTACATATTTGAAAAAGCCTGGCTTTTTCCTCATCATTTTATTGTTTTAAATGTGTTTCATTTATTTTCATGGTGGACCAAATACTCTGTCATACTTAATATGCATGTTTACCTTATTCCAGATAGTTCTATCACTCCACAAGGTGGCAGTAACTGACATATAGGATGTTAAAAGTAAAAGTATATAATTTACAATTTAAAATAAAAAATAATGAAAACCTGTCTTCAAAATAAAAAGTTTTTTGATGTACTTGAAGTTAAAAATAACTTTTTTAGTTTAATATGAATTGCTTGTAAGTGTATTGTCCTTTCTTGAATTAAAGTATTTTCATTCCAGTGTTTAATAGCTGGATGAAAAAATAAATGAAATTATAAAAATGAGCAAATATTTCCCGGGAAAACATGTTTGCTACTTTGTGCTTTTTAGGGAGTGTACACAACAACGCCGGAGGACTTCCTGAATCAGCAAGGCCTGACAAACACATGTAGCTTTTGTTGTTTATCTAAATAATCACAGTCCTTGATGATTATATTTTTACGTATATATTTTTAAATAACTTTTATTTCGAAATGATGAATGTTAGGATGACATAAAGTAAAGTTCAGACCTGTCCTGTTTGCTCATCTGAGGGCAGACGGGCTTTCATCTTCAGAACTCCTTTCTCCAAATTGATCTCGTGGCATTCTTTATCCAGAACTTTCTTCTTCTCTGTGGAGAATGACCCGGTGGGGGGCTCAGGCTTTGATTTCAAACAAAAACACCTGTCTGTCTGTGAGTAGAGTCTCACCTTCTTCCCTGCTGAAGCGCAGCACCGCCGTGCTGCTGCCCTCCTCATAGTCCACCTGGCAGTCTCCACCGCCCGACCTCCGGCTCTGGAAGTACTTCACCAGCTTGTTCTTCACTTTGGGGATGTCGCTCTTTTCCAGTTCGACCACCACTCGGTGGGAATAGGCGCCTGCCATCGCCCAGGCCCGGGCAGACTTAAGAGGTGAGCCGGGAGTTTGCTTTCACTTTTGATTCATGGGAAACGAAGACTATCTATCCGCCTGTCCCGCAGAGGCCTTCGGACCCGCAGAGTTCACAAACAAATCCGTCTGAACAGTCAGGAGGGTTAGAAGCAAATAGGTCTATGACGATAATAAAATAATACACTCCCTCTGCGCGAGTTTTCTTTCACTTTCTGTTTTTACGGGACTTTCCATTAAAAGGTGGCAGCAGGGGCGTGTCCACGATTTTCTTTTCCTGAGGAGAGGTGGGTAATCTGGGCTGGTAAATTATTTTTAAAGAGTTACTTTAGTCCCTGGATAAATCTATCATTTATTATTTATTTGAAAAAAAAAAAAGTTAATTTACTCCACACATT
>NW_023418594.1:0-3310 GCF_002922805.2 Oryzias melastigma
CGTGTCTCATGTCCCCCAGATGCTGTCTCGTGTGAACCAGGTACTATCTCTTGTTCACCAGTTACTATCTCGTATGCACCAGTTGCTATCTCATGTGCACCCGTTACTACCTCGTGCACACCAGTTCCAATCCTATATGCACCAGGTACTGTCTTGTGTGGACAAGTTGCTGTCTTATGTGCACCAGGTACTATCTCCTGTTAACCAGTTACTATCCTATGTGTACCAGTTACTATCTTGTGTGCACCAAAGACTATCTTGTGTGCACCACTTACTATCTTGTATGCACCAGGCTATATCCTGTGCACATCAAAATCTATCTTGTGTGCAACAGTTACTGTTTGGTGTGCACCAGTTAATATCTGGTGCACACAAGAGTCTATCTTGTGCACATCCATTACTATCTTGTGAGCACCAGTTACTATCTTGTATGCACCAGGTTATATCTTGTGCATATCAAAATTTATCTTGTGCACACCAGAGACTATCATATGTGTTCTAGTTACGATCTCATGTGCACCATTTACGATCTTGTGCACACCAGTTATTATCTCATGCCCACCAGTTCCTATCTCGTGTGCACCACTTATTATCTCATGCACACCATTTACTATCTTGTGCACACCTGATAGCAGCAGTTTTCGCTGTCTCTTTAGGGACTCTGTTTAATCCAGCCTGCAAAGTAGGCATCTATTAAAAACCATGATTATGAACAAAATCAATGGTAAATTAGATAAAACAATACAAAATGATAGTAAATGTTTGCATCTCACCATCACCAAGGGTGCCAGTCCCATGTAATCTCTCTGGGTGGTGTAGATCCTCATGATGCCGACATCTTTGACATTTCCTGGCAACTCCAAGCGCCAAGAGATGCTCTGAGTCTCCGCCTGCTCTGAAATATCCTTTGGTGCAAAGTCCAGCTGTAAAACCTCCAGGAGACCCCTGTTTGGAGGCAAAGGACACAAATTAACATGAGTTTACGAGTAAGATGACTTCCAACTGAATTTGAGCTTAGTTCTGGATAGATTTTATTCATCCAAACTCTAACTGGAGGTTTCTTTATGTGTTACTACTCATTACCATTTCTGCAAACATTGTGCCCAACTGTATGAGATTTCATAACCTTGTTGTACAGAATGAAGATGTTTTTAAAACATAATGTAAATGTTTAAAATGTCAAATGTTAATTTAAATGCATTGAGAAATAAGTTACTTTGATTTTGTAAAAATAAAAAAAACTTCGCTAAGAAGACAATACGGAACATTTTCCCACAGATCTGTGAATGAATAAACCGTGAAAGGAAAAACACGGTGAGGCGGTTGAGACTCCAGTCAAGAATTCCGGTCAAGGGAATGTCACCGAACGGGCATGTGATGTTATTTGAAGCTGGATCGTGCATAAGCATACCTGTCTGTAAGAACGGATCAAAGGGAAAAATGCAGCGGGGTTTAAATGGAGCTGATACCCTTTGAAAAGGAGCGAAACTTTGCAAAAATAAAAACCAAAGAATGAGCCTCTGCAAATACGAATTAAGTTAGCAACAAGAGCAAACATTAATGTTTATGAATGCATCTGCTCTCTTAAGAAAATGACCAAGGACTTCCTCCTTTACAGATGCATTTAATGCTTTTTCTGTATACATGGCATTCATGAAGGATTCAAAGCATCATAAATTGACAGACCATTCAGAGTTCAATGATAAATTTTAGGTTTTGCAAACACCATTTGAATAAAATCAGATTTGATATATTTTTGAGTCACAGAGGACCAGATTTGTTTGAGATTTTCCTACACTGAAGGGTGCAGTTCTGTGGCAAGAAAATAAATATTACAGATCCAGCCAATGCAGAAGTTATAAAAGCTTCCTGTCAAGGAAAAATAAAAAGAAAAAAAATGCCTTTATTTCTATTTATTTATTAAAAAATGAACAGCTTGAAGGGTTGCAAACTCTACAGTGACTTTAAAAGTTTTTTTCTATCAATTAACTTATAAACCCAACATTGGACTTCATTTCATCTTTTTCCTGACTTTCTTTTGAGATTAAAAAAGTAGAATAGTTTCTAATAATAGTATTTATGTCTTTACTTTTTTTTTCTTTAAATAACAAACATAGCTTCACTAGCAGAATCTTGGTGTGTGAAATTCATTCTCTGCATGTGATCCATCCTCTTGGGGAGTGGTGAGCTGCAGTCACACCCACGATCTGAAACCGTTTGGTAGCTTAACACCCCCCACCACCACCCCCACCCCCCTGTGTCAAGCAGGGGGGTGGGGGTGACCCAAACATGCATTTGAACCCATGATGTCTCAGTTCTCTGACATAAGATCCTTGAGCTTGTTTGCAAACATCCTCTGATTACCATGGAAACGAGTCCTGCTAACTAAGGTGTGTGTCTGGAGAGCAGCGAGCATTCAATGATTGAAGAAAGAGATCATTTCAAAAACAGTGGAGGAATTAAAAAAGGAACTAAGGCTGATCAATTTATAATCCTGACATCCAGTTGATCTATAGAATAATTTGCCTTGTTTTTTAGCTTTGCTTGCAGTACTTATTGCTGATCAGTTAAGTTTGATCCATCATAATAATCAGCTGACTCAGCTAATAAACAGACAGTGCTGCAGGGAAGACTAACAGACAAGAAAGGAGGAAGATCGCAATAACCAAGGATGGGAAGGCCTGCTTCATTATCCACTGGGTTTGGATGAGGAGGTCTGGAGACAGATGAAATGTTCAGTAGGTGTGACAAAAGTTTAAGGTGGAGGTGGGACTGCATCAAGGCTCAGCTTTGAGCTTCTTCTTGTTTCTGTGGTGATGGACAGGCAGACGAGGTTAGACAAAAATCTTTGTGGATCTTGATGTTTGCTGGTGGTATAAAAGAAGGGTGGAGGAACAACTAGAGAGGTGGAGACCGGCTCTGGAAAGGAGGAACGAACCACAGCAAGACAAGCATGAGAGGAACTCAAGTGAACCGGTGAGGTTACAGGGAGCAGAGAGGATGAAGGTGGGAAAGGTGGGATGATGAAGTGTTGGAAAGAGGTGAAGAGGCATGTGCAAGCAGGTTTGGAACAGATGAAGGAAGGTGATGTGTGAGCATCATCAAGAATGAAAGCACCATAGCTTGAGGCAGCAGAAATGAAGATGCTGAGGTTCTCTTTGGGAGTGATGAGGGTGGATATGATCAGGAACAAATCCATCAGAGAACCAGCTCATGGTAGATAGATATGCTGGAGATACATTTAGGGAAGCAAATGGAGATGATGTGGAGAGTGATGATGTTGGTGAAAGGATGCTTAGGTTAGAGCAAC
>NW_023418594.1:3819-5535 GCF_002922805.2 Oryzias melastigma
TTTTTTTTTTTTGTATTCTGCACACAACTGATAGGAAAAATAACATTTTTAAGAAAGACAAGGCACACGGCTCTGTTGTGTTTCAACTTTAGGAAGTTTTTTGTGGTAAATTGGTGCAGGTCAGGCTAATTCAATCTATTTAGATTTGCTTAAAAAGCAACAAAATGATCTGCTAATGCAAAACCAATGCAAACAATAATCGTAAAAAATAATGAAAATAATCTGAAAAAGTTTAGTATAAAACATTAGGAAAGCATCTTGAATTGAATGGCTCTGATTCGGTTTCCTCTCGCACACATCAGTAGAAACCCAACAAAATAAGAGGACCAAAGTTTGGGGGAAAAAAATCAAGCAGTTCCAAATCCTTTGTCAGGTATTACCTGAACAAGACAAAATATATAAACCCACAAAAAAACTTTATTTTTTAACTTCTTACAATACCAGTTTGCACCTTTTGTTTCACTTTTGCACTTACAATTAAATCAGAATATCTGCAGATCAAACCTGCCAATGTGTCTCCACACGGATGGAAGTTTACAGGAATACCAAAAAAAATGCTAAAGCTTTTAGATATGATTGGACAGTTTGTTTAGGTTCAGCTTGGTCTAATCCTGCATTAATCCATTTGCCTCAATTGTAGAGAAACAGACATTTTGAAAGGGAGTTTGCACAAAATAAAAATGTTGGCTTTGCTCACCTAAATGCTGATTAATAGAAAATGCTTAGAATTGTGCCTGTTTTCCATTAAGTACTCTAAAGGGGTTGCTTTACAATGCATAAGGCATTTTTATTAACATTTATTTTGTAATGATCAAACACTCAGATCATAAAACAAAAATAATCTTGACATTTATACATTTTACAGAATATTTATTTAAAAGTTTATTCATAGACTTAGAATTACGACAGAATATAAGAGCCACCAATAAGAAAAGCAACATTACAATTTAAAGTTGTAAATTTACGACTTTAAATCTCATAATATGAACATTAGTGAACCCAAACAGCCATTCGACCAAACTCAGCCCACTACAATACTTTTGTCATTTTTATACAATCTGCAGCTAAACAAAGCAGTTTTTCAGAAAAAAAAGTTGACACTTTTAAATCAATACATTATTTATGGATCAATTCTTGTATTTAACACTTTCTCTCATGAACTCCTTTGTTTTGCCGCAGATGTCAGGAGTTCAGTGAATGCACCATGCAGGAACATTTTCAGCTTCCGTACTTTTTCTCTTAAATTTATGACTTTTTTCCAGTAAATTTATGACTTTTAAAGTAATAAAATTGGGACATTAAATCTGTAAATTTAAGAGAAAAAAAATATATAAATTTAGACTTTGAAAATCATAAATATCCAACTTTATTCTCGTAATTAAACAGTTAGGACTTTTTTCTCATAAATTCAACCGTTAACATGATCAGTTGATTGTGTTAATAATTAAAAAATTATAGTAAATCAAAGATTATAAACACTGGAGCTCCGGTGTAAAAGGGATAAAAAAAAATGGAGGTATCATGTGTCTTTTGCAGCACCAATTGCTTCGTACTACTGCCTAAAATATAAAGCCACAAGGCAGCCCAAGTCTTGATTTCCCTGTGCCGGTCCCCAGCCCAGATAAAATACACAGCTGTGTGAAGAAGGAAATAAAATCTCTACCAATCTTCTTTTGCATATGAAGTAAATTGAACATTTTTTTCAGCACAGTGTGC
>NW_023418595.1:0-3513 GCF_002922805.2 Oryzias melastigma
TGTCTCTGACTGTGACTCCACTTCCAGTATAAGAGATCGATCAGGAAAACATCAATGAAGCAAAATGACGTCATATGAGGTAATGGCGTCTGCAGCCCCAACCAGCATCACGTAAAATGAGCTCATCCAGACATCAGAGGGCCTGATGTTGTACACGTCATCGCCGGGTGAAGGGTCGGACGGTGACGTCATGGACCGCACTCACGGAGAAGGCACGCGGACACGAGCCTCCTGTCATTGATTCCAGCATCAAAGTGCTCTAAATGAAGCAGAGCTCGCGCGGATCGTACGTGTGAACGTCATGTGCACGTGAGGGGATTCCCCAACATGGAATTGAAACTGTCCCCAACATTTCAGAGTGATCCGGCTGATCGAGTCCCCCGATGACAGAGAGCACTCGGGAGGAGTCAATTACAATAAGTGGGGATCCTTGTTCACGCGGACTTTCGCGCAGCCACTCGCACGTGGGCGAATCTGAATGGTGCGGCACCATTGCTTTGATGTCAAGGAAGCTTTCATCATTTAGTCATTGCGCCTTCGCTCAGCGCACATCGAGCACAGCGCGAGAGCAATTACTTTACGCACGGCTTGTGCACGTGATCCATACGTGCACGTGAGATTGTCCCCACTAACGGGGGATGTTCAAATGTTCTCATTTTTAAGAGACTGCACCCGCCCTTTTAACAGCCCTAATGGGTTTTCTGCACAGTGCGCGGTGGGGCGGGGGGGGGCTGCGTTTCTCCCCTTCACTTTTACAGAGGTGGATCTATGGCTCTTTGGAGAGAGCTTCATCTTTTGGATCAGTTCATTTCTAAAGACTTCATGTTCAGCCCTGGAGTTCATTCATATCAATAATAATAATCACAGGTAGGAATGATTTGTATTTTTTTATTCAACCTTAATTTAACCAGTTATCAGTTCAGAAAACATTTCAAACTCAAAGATCCACTAATTGCAGCTCCAATTCAAAACAATGTTCACTTTACACCCTCCTTAACAAATCCATCTTCCCACAATGCCATGGGAAAGGACTAAGATGTGTGAAGCCTTTTTTTTTTAAACATGGTGCATTTATTTAATTTGAGCAGCTTAAAAATGATTTTGACATTCCACAGTCAGATTTTTTTTAAGTATCTTCAAATTCACAGCTTCATTAGGACATCGTTCTCTTTAACTTTGCCTCCAGAAACATGGCTTGACAATTGTCTGGACTTGGATCCGTCTGATAAAGGCCGGGCGTCATTAATTTACAGCAAAATCCAAAATGTATCAGTTTCATCACTAAGTCTTATAAAGGTCTAATGGGAACAGGAACTGGGTGAACAATTAACTGATAAAACTTGGCAAATGTCAATTCCAAGGATTCATTCATCTTCTATATGTATTAGATACGGTCTACTACAGTTGAAGGTGTTGCACAGGTTTCATCTGTCCCCATGTCAACTAGCAGATCCGTCTGCTGACCCTTCCTGCTCCAGGTGTGGTCTCATTCCAGCCAATCTGAGTCACATGTTTTGGATGTGCACCAGGCTAAAAGATTTTTGGGAAAACATATTTAAAACCATGTCTTTTGTTTGTAAAAAGAATATTGGGCAAAGCCCTGTCACTGCTTTATTTGGGGTTGTCCCTTTGGATATTTCTGTGACATTCTATCAAAGGAATGCTGTAGCCGTCATGACACTGATGGCAAGACGCCTGATATTATTCAACTGGAAGAAAGCTGCCCCTCCATCATTTAAACAATGGGTGGAAGAAGTCATGTCCCATTTGAAGCTTGAACATTTGAGACATACAATCAGTGGATCGATTGAAAACTATTATACAACATGGCAGCCTTTTCTTCTCTACCTTGAATCTCAATGAACTTTGTAACCCATCTACTGAAATCAATTTTATTATTAGAATATTTTCTCTATTTTGTTTGTTTATGGTGCCGTTTCATTTGTGTTGCGTCCTGTCCTTTGGTGTTTGTGCTTCTGTTCTATTTTGTGTTCTGTTTGCGTTGATATATCTTGAAAATGAATAAAAAAACATCTTAAATATTTAGTTTAACCAGCTGGAAAAATGATAGTTAAAACAGCAGGCCTGGATCCATGTCTCAAGTGGGAGCCATCCACTGAAATACTCAAAGCTTAAAAAACCAAGAGACAGAGTTAGAAACTTATTTTTACTAAATGCCTTGTCTTAATATCAGTATGTGGTTTAGTTAGTTTGTTTCTCGTGTTATTATGAGGGAAAATGTATGATTTGCTCTCATAGAATGCATAAGAGAACTGGACTGAGTGACCCTGCCTTCCTCACAGGAAGTACCTGAAGGCTCCAAAAAGCTCAAATCCCATAGACTTCACCTGTACATGCACATAACATCTAAGGGTATTATTTTACACAAAGTTATGTGTGCTACATTATTATTTTTTATAAAAAAAATAAAATAAAATAAAATTGTAATTCTAGACTTTTTAGCTATTTCCCCTTTATGAGTAAATTATCATCTTTTTTCAATAAAGATTGACTATTCTAATCAATTTACCAAACACCAGAGCATGAGAGGCAAAACAGTTATTACCTCATGTGTCCAGAAGGCGGCAGTAAAGAGACACAAGTGCCTCCATTCTTCCCATTGACTGTAAAAAATACTGGACTTCTCGAGCCGTGAGGTCCCCCATTGGAAATGCATTACCTCTGTAGGTACCACATATGCTCGGCCTGCAAGATCGGCTCGGGGGCTTGTGGCTTGATAACGTGTAAGATTGCCATTGGTCCAAACCATTAGACCACCATCACATGACACGGGGAATGACACACTTCCGCCATAACAATGCACGGATTGTTCCAGAGTAAAGAACCGCGGAGGTCCGAACAAGTACAAAAAGAGTCTCAAAAGGGGGCGCAATATTTGCAATCAACCGCAAAAACCTTGACAACAAAATAATTCAGTCGAGGCGAATCATCACAGGATACTGATCGTATTTTAATAGAGAGAAATAAGGCTGGAAACAAGAACTTTGTGCTAAAGTGGGTGCTCGGGAGTAGCATGTTAGCTTGTTGTTGGTCACACATTAAAAAAAAAAGGAAGTGGTTATTCGCTTGTAATTTTTTCAAAATACACCCTGGCAGTGTTGAACTTCTTTTTGGTCGCACTGACCGGAGGAAATCCCGCTGGATTATGCAGCTAATTTTCTGCTCGGCGGCGTAAATACTGAGGGGAGCAGCCATCAGTGAAGGAGCTGTCAATGCAAAATAATAAACAATAGCCCGACCAGGTCTCAACTCTTTTTTCTTTCCTTTTTTTGTCAATAAACTTTATTATAACATCTGTTTCAGTACAGAAAAACGGTGCAAAATAGCTAAGTTGTTTGTTTAAGCTATTGTAGTGTGATGTCATCACTAGTCGCAAGCCGTGCAGGCCAAGCACATGTGGTACTTACACCTCCACTCCTCGCGAAAGTAGGCCACCGCTTTCACCGTCACTTCCTGAAACGGCTATCGTCATATTGCAAACGTCTGCAACCC
>NW_023418595.1:4521-5537 GCF_002922805.2 Oryzias melastigma
AAACTTTGGTGATTTTATGGAGGAGCTGTACCATTTCGTATGATATGCAACTTATAATTTAAAAGCTACAATCAAAACAGTGAAAAAAGAAAAACGAACGTTAAACAAAAAGTCCAAAGCACATAACCTCGGAGTGAAATCTATTTCTACAGAGTAAAATCCTCATCTAAAAATGTCGAAAGCATGCTCCTCTTGTTGTTTTAAACTGCTGCATCGGTACATTCCATTGAGGAAAACAACAGTAGGACAATGATTACATTGTTGAATTGTAAAGTAGGTGTTAAAAGGTCTTCACGGACCCATTGATGAAGTCTGCTCCCATTGGCTACCCGTCATCTGTCAATCAAACCCCCCAGACGTTCGACGTCAGACCCACAAACGCTTATTGAGCCATCTGATTGGTCAATTTATAACTCTAATAACTTGTGATAATGGAAAAAATCTTTAAAAAAAATTAGGATTAGAAAAAAGAAGTTAATCAGAAAGCAGCAGAGGAAGAATGATTATTCTGACATAAAATGACTGAGAAATAACTGTCTGTTTCTCAATGTAAGTCAATGGGACTTTGGCCTTTTTGCAACCCAGTGGTACTTCCTATATGGAACACGGAAGTAGGGGGGGTTGTTCTGTCCAGTTATCTGAATTCCTTCCGATGCCGCCGCCTTCGCGGTCGCCGACGGCCGGGTCCTTCATAGAGCGGAAAGATCGTATGTTGAGGGCTTTAAATTTGGACGGTCTAGCCTTGTTTTATTATTTTCTTTTAACATTTAATTGAACAAATACAAGTTGGTGTAGCTTTTCTGGCTAATTTCCTGTAGCTTAGCCACCGCGCGTTGAACGTGTTAAGCGCGAAGCTGGAAATGTTTCTGAGTTATTTGATTCAACTTTTACTTTTGGAGGAGTTGGAGCTGATCATTCGATCCATCGCAGTCGCAGGAACTTGCTATTATCCCGGCTGAGACAAAACCAATTGCAGGTACAGTTTACAAACGCTCTTAAAAGATAAAGAAAGAAAA
>NW_023418596.1:0-5136 GCF_002922805.2 Oryzias melastigma
CTCTGTTTCTGGTAACCTCTTCCTAATGGATGTTTGTTTCTGTGTCCAGAAGAAAATAAAAACTAAACGAACCGGAACAATAAGAAAAAAACAACAATTTGACCACCAAGAAGAAAAATAACAATAAAAAACAGCTCTGCTGTTTAGAAACAGGACAGTTTAAATACAATTTGATAAAAAAAACTTAAAGAAAGTATAGATTGGTAGATATCAAGGTTGTAACAAATATTCATATGCTTCGATACGTGTTCCAAAAACTAAAAGTACGAATACTTGAGACGTCAGAAAAGGCTATTTAGCATCATCACAAATACAGTAAAGTATAGTAAATATAGGGGTGTAGGGAAAAAATTAATTTGGCGATAAATCACGGTATTTTGTTTGGCAATACTTTTAGTGATTTAAAATGGTAACAAGACGATGTTTAATTATTTATGAGCGTCCTGAGTGAGATTTTTTCTAAGTCGTACTCTAGAAAATAAAAGGTAAAAATTGTTCTGGTAAAGTATTGGAGTATATCGTGTATCGTATGGAGAGACACATATCGTGATACATATCGTATCGAGAGACACATATCGTGATATGTATCGTATCGAGAGACACATAGCGTGATACGTATCGTATCGAGAGACACATAGCGTGATACATATCGTATGGAGAGGCACATATCGTGATACATATCGTATCGAGAGACACATAGCGTGATCCGTATCGTATCGAGAGACACATATCGTGATACGTATCGTATCGAGAGACACATATCGTGATACATATCGTATGGAGAGACACATAGCGTGATACGTATCGTATGGAGAGACACATATCGTGATACGTATCGTATAGAGAGACACATATCGTGATACGTATCGTATAGTCAGACTCTTGCTAATATAAACCGCTGGTAAACATACACTTCAACTATAGCTTTAAAAATGAAGAATATTGTTGGATTTTTGGTAAATAATCTAGATAAAATAATAAAAATAAAATAATCTAAATAAATAAGTAAATTTTCAAAGTAAAGTGAGGGTGAAGGTTCTTAATTTCAAAATAAAACTCATCAAGTATCAAATTTATTGAAACATGTTCAGTTTAAAAAATGTTTTAAATCTAGTTGACAATTTGATTAAAAATACATAATTAATATTTAAAACATTATGAAATCATGTGATCTATGATGTGACGTCACATGACCGTCTGCTAGCATGATGGAGTCGTACCGCAACGCGTCTGTAAAAAGTTCATCTAAAGTTTTTTGGGGTTTTTTTCACTAAAGATGAAAAAAAATAGTTTGTAAAACACGTTTTCCGTTGGAAACACTGCTGTCTGTTCAGATGAAAAGACTGTGAGTCTTTTCTAGTTGTTCCATTTCTATTGAAATGCTGCTGTGTCTTCGTTTATGATCTTCTTGTCATGGATCTACTGGATCTTTAGTCAGAAGAACTTGGATAAAAAAACATTCATTTCTTTTTAAACTTTTGTGTTTTTATCCGTTTTGCTTTCTTGACTCTGATCTCCTGTTCTAAATAAATAGGATAAACATGCATTCAAACATAACATGTTAAATAGTCAGATTCATGAATCAACCTAAACATTGATCGACAGCCCCACTAGAAACCAAAGGGTTAAGAAGAAAAAGGTAGAAAAGCTTGAGCAGAAATCTGGCATCCGTGAGTCAAAACACTGTGGAGCGAACACAACGAGCTTTTGCTGAACCTGCTGTGCGTCCGGAGCCGCTCCACCTCCCATCGTCTTTTTCACACCATCCCAACTTTGTTTTCCGCTTTTATCGACGCTCCGCGAAGCCGCATCAGACCCAGTGAGGCGGACGCGGAGAAATCTCCCCGAAAAGGAGGAGTCAGTGAGCGGCGATGGAGGCGACTGGGGGTCCTTTCACACTGAGCAGGCGTTAGCCTGAGGCCTGATCTGCTGTAACCACACAGCAGCAAACAGGAAAAGCTCAGTGATACAGAAACACTGCACTTGTCTCACTTTATCCTGATAGTTTTCTGATTTCATTCCAAATATGATCAAATTCTGAATAAAGAAGCTTAAATGTGATCCAGAATTAAGTCAAATTCTCTGTTTCTGGAGCGTGTTCATGCTCTGGATGGGCGGACTTTAATAAACCCTGAGAACGAATCGATGATAACAGGTGAACTTTGCCTGGAGGAACGGAAGAGATTCCACATTTTTCTGTTTTTCTCTGTGTCTGCGTTTGTTTGTGTTCAGAGAAATTTATTGTGTTTAAGAGGTAAACAAACGTGAAAAATAGCTTGAAGTGAACGTTTTTTTCTCTCTGTTTGCCTGCAGGCTGTAAGATTAGCTTCTGCTCTGATTTTATCTGATTCGACCAGAAGCTCCCAACAACAAATGCACTAAAACGTCAATGCGGCAAACAGCACATTTCCAAACAGAAAGAACTTCCATCCAAATGATATTTGGCTTAAACTGGAGAGAACATGAATGGAATAAAGCGTTGAGGCTGTAGAAATATTTGGTTTGGTTGTCAGACAGACAATGGATGAAAGAGCTTCATAACAGCGGCTTTAAAGCCCCATTACTGCGTGATCTACAGTATTAAAGGTTAAAGAGGTCACAGGAGGAAACGCAGCTTACATAAGTGGACATTTATCTGAGAGATTAAACATTTACAGAGTGGAGGAGACACAAAGAGCACATCAATATATTCATCCTCTAACAAAAGCAGCTCAAATATCTGTTATTTAAAAATTAGACAATATTTATCCCTGAAAAACTCTCAAAAATCACACATCTAGAATTATAACTAAAGTTTTGGTACAAATATCAAAACGCCAAAGTGTGTTTTAGAGTCTGAGTAAAGAATGAATGTAACCAAAGTTCAAACTATTAAAGTAAAATCAGTTTTTAGGAAGAGAAAGTCTGATTTCTCTTATCTTTTGTAGACACTTTGGCTTTACAGTGAGTCTGACAATACGATACGTATCACAATATATATCGCGATACATCCCGAGACAATACCAGATATGATATTTAACTCTTTGTTTTTTTAAAGAGTATGAGTTATACAGAAGAGGGTTAGAGGCATGGAGAAAGAAAAAGAAGAGTAATGGGAAATTCTGACTGATTCTCAGAAGAATGAACTCCGTTTACATGTGAGCTACTTCCTTTAGAGTTGTACATGTCTGAGGGAAACAGGAAAAATTCCCTTTTTAAGAGTCGCTTTGCTGCTTGACCAAAGGAGGTCATTTCACTCATAGAATAACAGATGCTCAGTAAAACTATAGATCTTAAAGTCAGAGCTTGTAAGGATAAAAACGCCTGGTGGCTATGCTAACATTTATGATGCTCAAACGGATGTGACGTCATTTCCTGTGCAGTTTGACATTAAGTTATCATGTTAGATAACTGTGATCGACTTACTGAGTCACAAATTGTCGTACTTTATTCATGTGGGTCACAATCACAACCGAAGGTTTTATGTAAAGATACGTTTAGGGCGCTCAACTTGATCATCTTATGGTGTCCATTTTTTATGTTATGGTCAAGTTATGTTAAAGTCCAAATTTCCTTTTTTCTTTCTTTCTTCACGGCTCTCTTTCATAAACTTAGAAAAAACTTAAGTCAAATATTTCTACACCTTTCACATGAACAAACTGTAAAACACTTTGTATTTAATGGTCAGAACATTAAGCGCCATAACTGTCTCATATACAAGTTAGTTTGACCTTTTCTTTCAGTACATTAAGAGATTTTGTTTTCATTCTTAAAGTTGTCTGATTTCAAGAACAAAACATATTTCAGCAATAAATAAATAAACTCATTAAGACTTTAAAACAGAAATAAAGTGCTGTTTATTTCTAACATTGCTAAATGTAGCCAAATGGTTCAGGTGCTTAAAAAAATAAAATAAAATAATCTATTCTTTCCAGAAATATTTAACCCATTTAATGTTGTTGTCATAAATATGCGACAAATCACTTCAGATCCAAACTTCCCTAAATGTAGAATCCACTTAAAAAGAAAGTAGATTTTTTTTTCATAGCTGTTAATAACTTAACAGAGTGCTTACATGCGGTGAAGATGCTTCATTTCAATGACCGTCTGAATGCGGCGCTGATTTCACACACGTGGAAGTAAACACGGATTTAAACGCTCATCGCCACGACGACGGTCTTTTCAGAGCGTCGTACACCGAACTCTGATTCTGATCCATCTGTATATTTTAAAGTTCAGCAGAACTCTCATTGCATTAAGCTCCGTGCGCAAAGACGATATTCCCGACCGCAGCAGGCGACTGTAAATATAAGACGAGCTGCTTGTTTGCAGCGATCTGCAGACTCTGTGACAGCTTTACGTCTGCAGAACAAACTCCAGCTGCACAGAAGAAACCGATACGGAAAGGAGAAGCTTCGCTGCTTTTTCTGTTTCTGTTTCCATCTGGAACAAACATCCTGATGAAAATCAACACTTCTAGTTCTGGGTTTTTCTGAGTTTTAGTTATTCTGCTTTACAATTCGCTATAATTGTTTTTCTTTACGTTTGTTTTTGTGGCAGTGCTTGACCTCCATCTATTTAGCACACTTGTTTATGGATTAAAATAAATGATCATGCAATTAAATAAACTGTCCTAAAAATCTATTTCAAATGGTGTTTTTGTCATTTTTACTGTAAAAAAAGTGATCAAACAGTTTTTATGTTTTATAGCAATCATTTAGAGATTTAGAGATAAAATAAAAATGTATAAATTCAAAAACAAAGCAAAGAGACGACCAAAACAATCTGAAAAAATGTCTAAAAAATCAGGAAAGCTCGGCTAAACTGTTTATGTTCTATAGAAGAATTTATATCGAGAGACAATATAACAATTTTCTATTGGGCTGTAGATCAATCTACCAGTTTGTCCTGCAAACACGTCAGTCATCTTTCATCCGGATGAGCCCATTTATTCCAGCTGACATGAGCTCCATTCCTTTCAATTTAAAATGCAAAAGTGGATTAATTGATTCCATTTAAAAAGAAGTGAGTTTTAATTGAAGGCGGATCAGCGGATGTGTGTCTGTCATGGAGGGGGTTCAGAGGGGTTCATTCACTGTCATTAGCTTTTACTTTATTACAAATTGATCGGGACAAAATAATAGAAGATGATTTATT
>NW_023418597.1:0-2707 GCF_002922805.2 Oryzias melastigma
TGTGCCCCTCAAGTACAGGGTTGTGTCAGGAAGGGCATCCGGCGTCAAAACTCTGCCAAACCACTGATGCGAAACAGTGGGTGCGTTACGCTGTGGCGACCCCGAAAGGGATAAGCCGAAAGTGAACTACTTGGTATCAAAACATTCAGCTTGTTCAGAACATTACTGGTTGTACTTTTTGTATTGATAAACTGTATAGTTTTTTTAAATATTGAATGAATTATGACCCATTGGAAATGAAAGAGAAAGTCTTCAAATGTCTAAATTTTAAGTAAACAGCCTTTATATATATTCATGGGATATGTTTTCATCTTTATAGTAATTTTAAAGAAATTTGGAGTTTGGCTAATATTTTAACAACATGCTAACGTTTTTGGCTAATTTGGTTTACTGAGGAATTTCTGGCTATTCCAGAGATTAGCTCGTATTTAAGCAATATGCTAGCTTTTTTGGCTGATTTGACATCTACTGAGGTTTTTCATGTTAATTTAGAGTTCAGCAAATATTTCAGAACATACAAACGTTTTGGGGTAATTTGTTATCTACTGGGCTTTTTGGGCTAACATTTTGCAAATAGCTTTTCAGGCTGGTTTGAGATTCATATTTTTAATTGAATTGGAAGCCTTTATTGTATCTTTTACAATAAAATTTAGGTACAGCTCACTTTAATGTGGACATGGAATTGTGTAGGATATTTCTATAGGTAACCATAGTAAACATGCAGCGTTTTTACATTTCACTTTAATTATTTGTTAACCGTCTCAGTCTAAAGGAATATAATGAGAAAAACTCATCCGGATGTGCGGCTAAAGGTAGCTTTTAAAAACTAATCTTCTTATTTATTTAACATAAAAACGTCATCATTCAACAAAACAATGTAGCATAATAATTGTAGGAACGAGAATCATTTGGATCAGTGAAAATGTTACGAGCAGTTATGGGGCCAGGTTTTTTCAGCTTTCAAAATTTCTAAATAAGAGCGGCCCAGTAAAAGAATCTCTGGGTGAAGATATTTTATAACATTATGTGCAAATAGTCACCTTCATATTTTTGGTAACAGTTTCAATGAATTTGATCCTTTTTAACCTTTATTTTTCTGCAGATCAGACACAGTTATGAACAGAAACAAAGAGGAGTGATCTTAGAACGCGGCTGAGCTAACAGCAGCTCACTGACCGCAGGAGAAACAGGAAGAAGTTTGACTTTAATGTCAGACATGCTGAAATTGTCTGGCTTTTGATCTGTTAACAGGGATTATGCGAGCACGAATATTTAGACAACTTTTAATTGGTGAGAAAAGATCTTCTTCAGCTTCACGTCTCAAACACAAAGCTAATGCTAGCGTTAGCAAAGATTAAAAGGCTAAAATCATAATTACCTTCGTAATCAAACAAGCGGCATTCAATGAAGTACTTGTAACATTTGTCTAACTTTAACCAGGTTGCCAGAGAGAAATAATCCACGACTCGTTTAATATCATCCAGAGGAATTTGTGGAAGCAGCTGAGCTGCAGCGGCTGTTGAGTTCTGCAGCACCGAGGCAGGATTACTGACATTTGTACTCCGATATGTGAACCATCTAGAAGGAGTAAGCGAATACAACTAGGTAGGACATTTATAAAATAAATACTGCACAAATTTTGGTTACAATTGGTCAGGTTACCTTTGATTATTTATGTAAAATAGCTTTAAAAGCGTTCAGCAATCAGCTTTGCCTTTCTAAACAATACTAGCTGAAGCAACTCTGCCCTTTCTGGTAATGTGTGACGTCACGTGAATGGGTCTATTGATGACTAAAAAAAAAAGCTCCCCTCTGAGACCATAGACTGTATATAAGATGTCTGAGACCAGAACCTAGTGGTTATTTGGGGTATTGCAGCATTTTGAACTTCCGGTTCAAGTGGGAACTTGAATCAAATTAAAATAAAGCTATATAAGCTTATAGACATTGATTTAAAAAATGTATATTTAGCATAATTGTCTGAGTCTAAATTAATATGTAATCAAACAAACTCATCCTGATCAACAACTGAAAATATATTTTTAAACTCGTTAATGTATATCTAAACAAATTTATTATATCAAACATTCTATGTCTACAAAATAAAGTAAAACTATTTTAAAGTTACTGATAAGACTTTCCCAACAGCTTTACTGTATTACGTTGTTTTCAAACTCGTGTCAAGTTTAGATTTTCACTAAAATCACATAAATGTCCAAACTATAGATACATAACTGAACTCTCTGTGACCTCTATGATTTTTGACGTTACTCGACCAACACTTTTAAAAGAAGACGCTTTAAAAATATATAGAGAGAGATAGAATTAACTATTCCCACCTTTTATTAAACGTAAAGAACAAACATTTCGCGGTTTTATTGTGAAGAAAACGAACGTTAACCAGAGAAATAGCAGCTAGTTACCTCCGCGCGCGGGTCTCACGCCGCCATTACTGTTTACACTCAGCGGGGAGGCGTTCAAGAGCAGCAGCGTTACCAAACGGTTATCACACGCGCGTTTAGGGTCCCTGTGGAAGAACGAACGGTAGTTATAGCTTACACCTAAAAGTGAGACAAGCTCATACAAAAAAGTTAAATCTTCGTGGTTTATAAAATAAAACTAAATTGTGTACATTTTGCTGACTAATGTTGCAAAACGTTTCCTTCATCGGTGTTTTACATGTCAGATTTAGGCTACATTCAAGAGA
>NW_023418597.1:4024-5527 GCF_002922805.2 Oryzias melastigma
AAAACAGATCTCAAAAATACAAATAAAAGATTGTTCTTCAAAGTTTAGATGAAAGTTTATCTGAGCAGTCAAACAGTATTGAAAACTCCCATACTTTTGAAGTAGCTTCCATGATGAAACACGGTGGTGGAAGTATAATAATATGGAACTGTTCTGCTACTCTGGGCTCAAGTTTAAATCTCATCCCTGCAGTTAAACAGCAATGAAAACGACCAAAAATGCTTTTGAAACGGGTTTCATGATAAAACACAGAGGTGGAAGTATCATAATATGGCATTGCATAATAATGTGGCATTGTTTTGCTATTCTGAGCTCAGGTTTAAATCTAATCCAAGAAGATAAACAGCGTTGAAAACGTCCATAAATGCTTTTGAAACAACTTTCATGATGAAACTCGGAGGTGGAAGCATAGTGGTATGGTGATCTGGGCTCACAGTATCTAGTTTATCCTTATTCTTGCCTGTTTTTGTTGCTGGTATTTTCACTTTTTAAAATGATAAAAATACTTTAAATACTAAGAAGTTGATCTTTTCATCTTTTTGGTTGAGGAGAAACCGTTGACTGTAGCTGAGAACTGGACTGAGTGGCCCCTCCCATCTGTTGACTGTTGGCTCAAAGAAGCCAAAATCCCACAGATTTCTATAGAGAATTTCAGAATAGCCATTCTTAGTCTGCTACCTTTTTCAAGAGAATCTGACCACAGAGAAAAAATATGGCGCTCAAAAGTTAAAAGTCAGAAGTCCCTCCCCCTGCCGGAGATGGTCACAAAAAAAACATTATGGCGTCTGAAATTATTGGCCGGAAGTCCTCGACCAGAACCCCCCCCCTTTTAAGCTTTTGATCTTTTTTCCTTTTTCCTCTCTCTCTTAAGACCTTTTTGTGTTTTTTTCTCTGTGACACTCTCAGTCATGGAGAAGAAACGGCCTTTCTCCACCTTTTTCTCCGGAGGTAAACGGGTGTAGTAAGTTATACAAATGTGAATACTTGTTAATACCGACTTGAAAGAAACAAAAGGATGAACGTTCTCTGTCCCATTTGAAGCTCATCTTTCACACTAAACTGCTAGACAGTTACAGATTTTCACATTTAGAAGCTTAAACGCTGATAGTTCTGAAAAGGTTTTTTTAAAAATCCTTTTTGAAAGGGTTTCCCTAAAGTTCAGGAAATTTCCGCTTCCGGCTAGACCTGGGTGCCCCTCTTTTTTGGCATCTTCTTGATAAATCCTAATTTTTTCATATTTTTTTCTGAGGTTCAGGTTTTAAACTGACCAATCAGAGGCTTCGATTAAAGTAGGCGGAGCCTGCTGGCCCCCACGTCCAAAACGTTTGACAGATGTTGTGAAGCCTGGTTTCAAGTAGAAGGGGTGTGGCCTTCCAAAAAGCTCCTTTCTGATTGGTGAGAGGTGTTGCCATAGAAACAACAACCAATTTGGACCAATTTACTGGTTACTGACAACGTCTGGCTCCAACATAGCGGCCTCCGCATCACAAAAAAAAAAAAAAA
>NW_023418598.1:0-1865 GCF_002922805.2 Oryzias melastigma
ACTGTCCACCATGGTTTCTTTGTATTTTTGTCATGAACTCTGACTTCCTCTCACAAAGGAAATAGAAACGCTGAGTTTTATTTATCGTATTTTCCGGTTTCTATGATGTGATTAATGAATTTAGCACCATGTCATTACTCTTTTGAAAAGGAAATTGGACAAGCAACATCTATATAACATATGATGCATGTTTTTTTCAGTTGTTCCATTGACACATTTATTGATTCCAAAAAAAGTTTTATCTTTTTGTCTTCATTGTCTGAAAGACTCATTGCTTATCAGTGAAATGCAATTTTCTGTTTGTCAAAAAATGGAATAAAATCAAAAGAACTATATATGATATATGCAAAATATGTTTATCATTTTTAATCACAACTTTTATGATTTTTTAAAAATACATTTTTTAATTTTCTAAGTGTGTAATAAAAATATGATCAAATAGTTTTATATGAGAAAATATTTACTTTATAGTTTTGAATTATTTTACTCCATACATTTCTTTTTCATTTGAGCAAAAGGGAAAGTAAGTGAAAATAGCAGATGTGCCTCACTCACATCATGTTTTTATGCTTTTTTTAAACAAGTGTTTACCTAAAAAAGGACAATTTAAAGTGTTAATAACTGTAAACTCCTGTTTAGTGGTTGAAGTTAAGAAATTATATCTCAATGGATGGAGTCACATACATTCACTGTCCATCTGTAAATGCTGTTGCACTTTTTTGCGGGGAGTTATTGTCTAAAATAACCATAAAACCTTGAATCCAAGTTCTAATTAACCTTTTAAAGGGTTTTATCCAGCCAAAGCACATCATGTTGTATGTATGTGCATACTTTCTTGGAAGCGTCGGCCTTGTCTTGGCGTGATCAGCATCCACCAACGCGGGACGATGGAAGATGAAAAGCAAACGGGTGAAAGAAACACAGAGAGAGTGAGAAGGAAGAGAATGATTACAGCTGATTTTCCTCTGAGCAGATCAGAGACCCGCTGATGTTCTCTGTCAGCACTCTGAACCACACAGACAGCTGTCAGCGCTCCCCAGTGCTGCATGATAACTTCAAAGTGTTTGGCTTCTCCCTGAACGAATCACCACACATCGCTCTGATTACAAACCTCCACAGCATGCAGCGTCGGCCACATGGTGACCACTTGCTTTCTAGCATCTTGATCCCAGGTGGAACGCCACAGATCATGCAAACCTTTCTCTGCTACAAAAGGACTTATTGCAACTTTGAATAGTTATTTTGAAGAACTTATTTTTCTTTTGTTGCTTTTCTTTCTTTTTCCCCATCCTGCTTCTGGCTCTAAAGGTGAAAATCCCACTTTTAAAAGGCCTTAACTCTACATCAGGGGTCTCAAACTCGCGGCCCGCGGGCCATCTGCGGCCCGCAGGATGATGATTTGCGGCCCGCGTCTTCATATGAAAGATTACTGTTAGTGTGGCCCGCAAGGCTGAAATAAATGACAGCTGCTGTGTGCAGAGCTGAACGAACCAATCACAGTGAGGTATATGACTCTGGAGGCGGGACATCGGTGGTCTGTCCAGTGCCTCTGTCTATCATTCATTCCTTCCTTCAATCAGCTTGGCGGAGGTGGAGCCAGGAAGCACCAAACGCAATTTGTGTGATATATTCTCGTGCCCCGCGCGGGGAATTTGCTGCTCGCGGCTCGTCAAAAAATGTGTTTCTGTCGCCGCGCCTCGTGTCGAACGGGCTACCAGCTCCGTCTGTTGATGTCTCTCTCAGAATGAATGAGAGACACATATGATGTCGAGGAATACGTTTTTTGACGTCCTGACTGTTCCTAACCAGAACTCCACAAGCTCCGATCCTCAGACCTGTAAGCCCGCCCCGCGCGGGGATCTGCT
>NW_023418598.1:1970-5523 GCF_002922805.2 Oryzias melastigma
TACTTTTATTAATATTGATCTATTAAGCTTAAATTGATTGAAATCAATTAATCAATTCTATTAACCCAGCCCTAGATATGAAACATTTTCATATACAGACGTGGAGAAAAGTGTTGGCACCCCTCAGTTAAAGAAGGACAAACCCACAATTCTCACTGAAATCACTCAAAACTTACAAAAGTAACAATAAATAAAACACCTGTGATGTGAATTAAAGGACACACCTGAGTTAATCATGTCACTCTGGTCAGATAGTTTTCAATCTTTTATTGAGGTACCATCATTTTTGTCCAGGCCTGTTTCATTACTTTGTTTTGTTAAATATTTATGTTAATCAACAACTCAAAAGTGATGGTTTATTTTGATTGTTTAATTTTCAAACATTTTTTTATTTATTGTTACTTTTGTAAGTTTCAAGTGATTTCAGTGAGAATTGTGGGTTTGTCCTTCTTTAACTGAGGGGTACCAACACTTTTGTCCACCACTGTAACTGCTCAGAATGTGTCAGGACAGAAACGCTGACAGACCTTAAACTCCACAGGAGGGTAGACGCCCGCTCTCTCTCTGATCCTGCGCTCTCGCTCCCTCTCTCTCTCTCGCTCCCTCTCTCTGTAGCCCCCCCTGGCCTGCAGCAGGGAGCGTCCTCCCCCCAGCCCGGCCTCCACCGAAAAAGACACCACATCCTGCAACAAAACCAGAAGCACCATGCATCAGATTTAGAGCATGAAGACATTTGTATCAAGTGCCACAACAAAGAGAACTAAAGTCACAAATTTGAAATCAAAATGTCCAAAATTGCAAACAAAATGTTCAGTTTTAAAAGCAAAATGTTCTTTTTCTTTACTTTCAAAATACATGTTTGTGTTTGTGACAAAAAAAATGTTTTTAGACAAGTTGCCTCAAATATCACTTTCTCTAAACTCTGTCACCAAACAGCCAATCAGAGACAAGAGGGTTCATACGGATTGGTCTAGATCACGTGTGTTAAGGTTGAGGCCCGGGGGCCGTATCCGGCCCTCCAGATCCTTTTATTTTATAGTTATCAATGGCCCCATGTTATTTCACGCTCATTTCTAACTAGTACATGTTTGACAAAATATATTTTTATGGAGAGTAAAATATTGAAAGTTATTTAAAGTTTAAGTTGATTTATTCTGGAATAAAATTCAAACATTTTTATTATTCATAATTATATTATAAAGTTGTTTTTAAAGTTTTACAAATTTGCATTTTCTGGACTATTTTGCAATTTACAAATATTTTTTTATGCTATTTTGGACTTTAGCTAATATTTCAGCTACAAGCTAGCTGTTTCGGCTAACCTATGTTTATTGGGCTAATTTGGCATTAAGCTAATCTTTTAGATGGCTATCAGCTTCTGCATTTTCAGCTATTAACTTCAGCGATTTAATCAATCAATTTTAGTATCTTCAACTATCAGCACTAGCATTTTCAACAATCAAATTCAGCTTCCAGCATTCACACTAGCATTATCACAGGTAATGCTATATATCTACTTCATAATTATGTTAAAAAGTTACGGTTTTAAAGTTTTAAAAATGTAGTTTTAGTGTTCAATAAATGTTCATCCTGTTGGACCTAAGGTGCGTTTTGGATTTTGGCCTCTTGTGCGATCGAGTTTGACACTCCTGGTCTAGATTTCTATCCAATCAAAAGGCTTTGTCTGGCACTTCTATCAGTTCTGTTCGTCTAGGACTTTGCAGCCATTCTGGCCCGTTCTCTGAGTGGAACCCAGAAGGATCAACAAAGCCACAACAAATACAACACTGCTCTGTATTTATGCTATGTTACTATTATGACATGTTCAGATGAACAACAGCGTTCTTATTAACAAAACATTAAAATATAGTGTAGCATGACTATATTGTATACTATAAAGTGTAAGAGCGAGGCAAAGACACTTGATTGGACAGAATCTATTCTAGACCAATCAGTATGAACCCTCTCGTCTGTGATTGGCTGTTTGGTGGCTCATGTATCAATCTCGCTGAGAACAGAGTTGTGAACATAAAAACAAAGATGAGGGGAAAAGGGAGATTCAAGATAACAAATCTGAAAACAGTTGTCCCAAACACAAAAATGGGTTTTGAAATCACAGAAAAAGATTTTAATATTTTCATTTACTACTTAAACATTTTGTTTTTAGAACAGACTGCAGTTTAGGAAATATTTATTTCAAATCTGTAAGTTTCTGATTGTGGTGGCACAGTGATCCTGAATTTGTGTGGAGTTGAGTGAAATCCTCACCCCGGAGGGCTGCAGGCCCGTGTACAAAGCTGTGTATGGAACCGACTGGGTTTTCATGATGCTCAGCACCTGACCGATTACTGCATCTGAGGGAGGGGCAAAAACAAGAACCACAGTCAAGACGTTTTAACTTCAAGTCTGTGAGATTATAAAGAAGTTCATTTGGTCAGCAATGTATGTTTAGGTTGACGGAGCGTTAGCATTAGCATTCCTATGGGAAATTCCATGAAACATTAGCTTTGTGTGCTAAATTGATTTATATTTTTACAGATCAACCAGAAATGTTGAAGAAACCCAAAACCAAGAGAAAACATTTACACTCACATCTGAGAAAAGTTGCCTATCAGGGTTCAGACGACATCAGATACGGTTTTAACTCCACAGAATAAAATCTCAACTGGTTTTCCATCCTTTGCTATGCAGCATATTTACTTATCATTTCAGTTTGATATCAAATTCAAAGATATTATTACTCACCGTTTTCACTGAGAATGTCCTTAGTTGACATCAAATCCGCCCTATGACAGTCAGACAAAGCAAACAATACAATATTATTCATTTCATGCTTGTGTCTAACTTTTATTTAGTCGTTTGAACATGAACTATTGTAAAATTGAGGGAAACATTTTCTGCTTAGCTAATTAACACAATCCCTGTTAAGATTTTGTGTCAATCAGTGACAACTATGAAAAATAAATGTATTTGTGAAGGTCTTAGTGTTGTTCTGAAGTCTGTGGGGGGACACCACCTACCCGGCGCTGTAGGGGAGGCGAAACACGAGCAGAGCAGGAGAGGAAGCGTTGAGCCTCAGCTGGCTCAGGGTCTCCGGGTCCATGTACAGAGCAGAGGTCTCCAGCTGATCCTGCAGCTGACTGATCACTGCGTTAGAGGCAGGCCAAGACACAGCAGGCAACACCAGAGGGGAGACGGCGACCCTCAGAGCCCCCTGTCCCAGGACAGACACAGCAAACCCGTAAATCAGGCTGAGTTACCAAAAAAACTACTGCACATTCTGCATTACATTTTAGTTTTTCTATTATTTACAGAAGGGTACCATGTGTGTAAATCCAGTAGATTATGGGCACCTCCTCCTGAAGGGTTTAGAATAAAGTTAGTTCAAAGAGTTTATTAGAAAAAAATTCAACTGGACACAATTTTTTGGCTTAAAGATGTTTCTTGAGGGTTTGTAGACTTTGAAGAAGAAGCCAAAAAGTTGTGTCCAGTTGATTTTTCTCTAAATAACCTTTTGAATTCATCATAATCTGAATGACTGAGAACCTACACA
>NW_023418599.1:0-1628 GCF_002922805.2 Oryzias melastigma
GGTGTTTCTGGCTCGAATGTACAACCACAACCAGCGGCTCATGCGATGTGCCTTGTTGGCTCAGGAGTATAATTTGGATATAAAGCATAAAAGGGGAGCTGATAATGTAATGGCCGATGCACTGTCACGAGAATAACTTCAGTTTCTGCTCATGTGGGCTGCGCGTTGGCCCTTTTGCTTTGGAGGGCTTAGAAGCATGATTTTATGGGAGAGGGTGTTACGGTTTTTTCTGGTTTCTTGTCTTTTTTTTCTGTTTGTTTGTTTGTTTTCTTTTTCAGTGATTCGGAATAGCTGAGAGGGGGGACGGCTGGAGCCGATCAGCTGATTGGAGCGCTGTCACCTTTTCCCGTTTGACATGAAGGAGGCGGAGCTGATAAAAGGAGACGAGACGGCCGCACTAACTCAGAGAGAGAGACGAATAAACCAGCACTAATCTATAAATCGGGCTTTCGGCTGTTTAATGTTTCGTCCTGGTTGTCTTAGAGGGTGGTTCTTGTTGCGACTGGTCCCGCTGTGTGCAGCTGTCAGGATTAGGTTCGTAACAGATAGGCTAATTCCTTTCTAACAGTCCTGGGAGAGGATCTCTCCTTCATGTGGACATTCCCGAGGTTTCTTCTTTTTTTCCGGATATCAGGTTTTTTATGAGTTTGTCCTTACCGATAAAGAAGGTCTAAAGGCACGTATGTCCAGTTTAATTTAATCTTTTTTGTTTAGTTTAGCAATCAGCTATTGTTTGTATATTATGACCGACCTTCTGCTACTGTAAAATTACTGGCATGAAGCCCAGTGAGGCAATTGTTTTGTGATATTGGGCTATATAAACACAATTGAATTGAATGAAGGACATGAATGATATGAGTTCATAATGAAGTCAATTAAAACAATTGAATAACTGAATAAATCGGATTATGACTTCATATTTGGATGAATTGGTCAAAATCACACACAATAAGCACAATAAATCACTGGATCATCAGGAAACCAACTTTCTAGATGTCAGAATACAGTTTTTTTTATTATTATGTGTTTAACACACTAATTTTAGCAGCTTGTATTTTGTATTTTGACCTCATCTTAGTGCAGGAAAAATTATAGATCCCTATAGTCATTGCTTTCTGGGCACTTTTGGGGGCAACTGTGGTGCAGAGGTAGAACTGTCAACATTTGATTGGAGGAATACTTAGTATGACTTACTTTTTTCCAAGTCATACTCTTTTAAAAAAGTGCATTTTTTCTGGTACAGTCTTGGAATATATCACGATACGAGATGTGTATACTGATACGCAGAGGTGGGACCAAGTCATTGTTTTGCAAGTCCGAGTCAAGTCCCAAGTCTTCGTCCTCAAGTCCGAGTCAAGTCCCAAGTCAAAAGCACTCAAGTCCCAAGTCGAGTCACAAGTCAAGACCAACAAGTCTCAAGTCAAGTCACAAGTCCTACTATTAATGTTTCAAGTCATTTCAAGTCATTTAATAAACAATGTGATATTAATTACACAGATCATTTTTGCTTTCATGAACTGTATTTTACAAGCATTTTAGTTAAATTCCCACTGAGTTGATGCATCTCCACCTCAAAACTCCAAAATAATTTCTCTATAACAAAAACGCAGTTAACCACATTTGAAATG
>NW_023418599.1:1684-1875 GCF_002922805.2 Oryzias melastigma
CATGATTTTCTTAAGCCTTTCAGAGTGAATTATATCCATATATATGATCATAGATCACATTTGGAACACTAAAAAAACATTTATGAAACACTACCAGTTATTTTCTTTAGTTTTTGTCCTACCTGAAAGTAAAATAAC
Source organism: Oryzias melastigma (assembly GCF_002922805.2). NCBI lineage: Eukaryota > Metazoa > Chordata > Actinopteri > Beloniformes > Adrianichthyidae > Oryzias > Oryzias melastigma. The sequence continues at coordinate 1,823 of NW_023418599.1, forward strand.
TAAATTCATGAGGCTCCGCCTGCCGCTGCGTGTGGCTGCCGCCCATTTCATGG
>NW_023418599.1:4297-5517 GCF_002922805.2 Oryzias melastigma
CTGACTCGAGTCCAAGTCATGTGACTCGAGTCCCCACCTCTGCTGATACGTATCTTATTGCCAGACTATTGACAATACACACCAATACTATATATTTGATTTACTTCTAAATCTCCTTATCATATTTGTGTATCTAAGTATGATTTTACTATGATTTACTAATAAAAGTTGATCTTTTGAAGCAGATCATTTAAAAGTAGCTCGCATGTCAAAGTGTGGCAACCATGAGCAAAATCATATTAAAAATGTTTTATTTATGTTTTAAAACTAACATACATTTTTCCATGAAAAATGTCTTCCAGCTTTTATAATGTGAATGTCTGTATAATAAAAAAGCAGCAGAAAAGCTCACCTTTAATTTACAATTTTTATAGACATTATAAGAGATTAAGAAATATTCAATTTTTTTTAAAACTGTAGATATATCTGTAATTTTAATGTGTTTAACATGCTAAAAGTGTTGTGCACACAAGAAATGTACATAAACCACATTTTATAGATTATTACAACATTCCGGTGTTATTATAACTAGTATTTATATTATTAAATTCCCAACTCCTCATAAAGAATGAGTGTTAAAAAAAGTCTGAATAAAATTACACAAAGTATCTCCTACCTTTTTATCGTCAGGATTCTGATCTCACTGCGTCTCTTTTGAAACTTCCTTTGCTTTAAGCCATAAAATGGTCATTTGTTTCAGCTCCACTAATAATTCAAATTGTGCAAACCTCATTTGCATTATAGAACGATATAAATTACAAAGTACTCGTCTGATGAATTGAGTTTATTAAAAAAACACAAGTGTCAAACTCCAAGCCTCTGGAGCCAGAGTCCTACATGTTTCCCAATGAACAACGGGTTGTAGTAGTTGTTGGTTTGTGTGTTTGTTGTTATTAAAGCAAGTCTTGCTTTCATCCATATTAGCAATTAAATACATTTTCTTATAATCCCATTAAGTGAATTTAAATTAGCATTTTAGAACAGCTAATATCTTGTGTTTCTGGAGAGCCTTTCGACTGTTTTTTTAACCCTAGTTTTTAATCAATAGTATTACATCTTTTTTTGTCCCCTTTTCCTTCTGGTTTCAATCTGTTTGTCCACTGTCTGTGGTTTGTTCGTATGTGTGTGGTTGGTTAAAAAAGTAAGGGAAAAGGACAAGTCGAGAACCAGACAAAGGGGAGACACTGGACCTCATTCCTGAAGCTCTCCCATTCCATGAC
>NW_023418600.1:0-2282 GCF_002922805.2 Oryzias melastigma
TGAAGAGCGGGCCACGCGTGAATCCCAGATAAAGGTTCATTGGTGTGTATTTCTTTGTTTTAGTTTTTGCAGACTTTTCCATAGCATGAAAATGGAGGCAATAGTTTCAATATTTTCAACACCGAGTACAAAATGATTAAATCCTATTGAAACGCGTTTAGTCCAATATTTTAAAGAGAAACATTAATCAGGTCAAAGTGTTGGGACTCAAGCAAACTGAATCGTGTGAGATTAAATGAAGAATGTAGAGATGTTACATGTGGTCAAAGACTGTGAGTCAAATTTAGCAAACATGTATGAGAAGGAAAGACAGAAGGAAGACTAAAAACATTCAACTTCTGAAAAAAAACGATCATGAAAATTTAATTTTTCAACTCATTGACGTGACCACACGCACATCCGTTGACGTCACAGAGGTTTGTGAAAACCATTACGACTTTAGTGATGTTGTTGACTAACCACAGACTAACACGGTTGTGGGCATTTTTCACAGAAGCCCCAAAGCGTACTTCTATTTTTATTTAAACTGTGGCTCACTAGAAAAAAAAGAAACATTTTAATATAAAATTGTTTTTCTAAGCTTCAAAAGACAGTATACACACATGATTAAAATCACATTTAAACATGTAAAACTGTAAATAATATTGCGAAAATGCCCCATGATTAACAAAAAAAAAGTCATTTTAACTGGATCCATTAAATTACAGAATATATTAATGCACAAATGGTCTGCGTTCTTTGTTCAGACTGTCATTGTTAATTTTTGAGCAATGTTTTGTGTTCAGTTAAGTCAAAATTAGAAGGAATGTCTTTTAAAAGGCTAAAAATATGCTACATAAACTAGAGAATCCACATGTCCTCAGTGTTATTATATCTTGATTATTGGATTTTTTTTTTATTATTCTTGTGTGTCGTCCAGGTGATTTCCTCAGTTTTCCACACTTTGGACATCACCCCCCTTGTTTTGTTTATTGGTTCCACTCAGACCACACCACAGACAACAGCAGCCTCACAGGTTTTTACTACCAAATACGCTTGTCATGTTCTGTATCTTCTCATTGAAATCTGTTTCCTGTTCTTCCTGTTTCCTGTTGTGTACGGCAAAGTAAGTCTGGCAAACATGAATCTAGTCATCAGGAAGGATTTGAAAAATCTAAGTTCTATTTTATTATTTGACAGTTTGTTGTTTTGCTATTAAATTAGTAAAGAGTGACACGTTCTAACTGGAGCTTCATAAAACTGCATGATTACAGACATGAACCAACATAAAAGGTTGTAAACTACCATTTAGTAAAATGTCCTGTTTAAAATTTAAATGCAAGACTTTCTTCTAAAAAATATGGGAAACATTTTGATAGAAAATGTCCATCTTTGCACTCTGTACTTTGTCCCAACTTTAGCAAAGTTTCTCAAAGGGAAACTTTGCTAAAGTTCTGAAAACCTAAAATTCAGTTGATTAAAAAATGTTGAACTTGTGCCTTCTTTTATACACTGCAAAAACAGACCCCTTAAAAATAAGTAAAAAATTGGCAGATTTTCTTTAAACAAGACAAAAAATCTTACAAAGATTCTTATTTTAAGGAAAACCAGTCTGTTGCTTACATTTACACCTAGGGGCAATTTAGAGAAGCCAAATTAAGCATGTTTTTGGACAATAATACTTTTATTGCAAGACAGAAAGACATTTCTTCTTAAAACAAAAATTGTCAGATTTTCTTAAAATTTTGTTTTGGCCGTACACATTTCCCTTTTCATCCCCCACATAGTAATCAATCATAATGAAAAAGTTGAAACTGTGCAATGACATGTGGCTGTAATTGCATCATGCCTCTCTGTGCAACATTCATATATTTATCCTTTCTTAAAATTTATCTTTCCTCATTTCTATTTGCATTTTTATTTAAGATTCTTGTTCATTTTGTTGTCTTCTGTAATAATCCTTACTGCCGAAGAAAAATCCCAATTATACCGGTTTCTGAACCTTTAACATGTACAAAAGGCAATGAACTCTTAAGCCTGAAATGTTGGGTTACCAATGTGCCAACGGTGAGTTAACATTTAAACTGTGGTTCCGCTAGAACACCACCGCAAGGCTCTGACTGACTCAGTATGTGGGAACCAGGAAGTGAAAACAGAGCAGAGAATTACACCAGCAACCGCTTGAAGTAGGTCATGAAACCCATGAAAGTAATGTAGTACGTTCATTTAATCTCCATGTTTTGCACTTCATACCTGAGAAAAAAAATAATAAAAACTGTCATTTAGATTGTTGTGCATCTGTC
>NW_023418600.1:3790-5235 GCF_002922805.2 Oryzias melastigma
TTTTTTTTTAAAAAAACAAAAAAAAAGTTAAGAAATGTACATTTATGAAATTGTACTGAACGGTACGATATTCGTATAGATTACACAATAGATTAAGTTCTTAAATTCGTTTTTATATTGTTAACAGATACATAGTAAATGCAGCTAAAATGGAGAAATCATCTCTTAATTAGTCTCTAATAGTCGAATCAGGAAGTAAAACACAATTCCTTTGTTGTTCTCTTTAAATTCTCGTTTACAGAAGCTGTAAGGACCTCTACGGTTATAAACTAAGTTTATATAAAACTAATTATTCATTTAATTAAATGCATATATAACCGAATATTTTACCTTTTATCAGCAGTCACACCATCGTTTGTTTTCTCTCGTTAAGTCCCTTGTTGTCGCAGGATCCCACCGTCTCGAGGACTGACGTCTTCCTTCCGGTTCTTCCTCATTCTTTGTTTATTTATAGCGGAAGTTTCATAGCCTCGCAACCAATTGTAAACCGCGTACGACCATGAAGGCGGGGCTTAGACTTTATCTCAATTCTGATTGGCCAAACAGTTACACAATGCAAGAGGATAAGCAGTTTGAGATGAGCAAGTATGACTCTGCAGTTTTTAATGTGATAGTTTTGGATTTAAAAAAAATTGCATTTATAATGAGTATAAATTTGATTAATAAAAGGAATATACTATTATATTAAACTAAGACTTTTAGTTATAGTCACCAGTTTCTTTATTAATTTAGTACTAATTTTTTCATGAAACAGAACTTCGCCATCAACATTTACCTTTAAAATCCACCATTGATTTTGACCTTTTTCTATTTTTAAAAATATATTTAACCTTTATTTTACCCAGAAGTCACAAAGATCTCTTTCTTTTGACATTACCCTCTAATAAAGAAAAAAAAAATCAGGAAGGTTGTCAATTTCTGATTTAATTTTTATTGCGATTCACATAGCTCCACTTTTTTCTTCTTACACCCATAACAACAAACATTATGATCAAGTTTCCTTGCAACAAAATACAGTCATTTCGAATGGAATTAGAGTGAAACCAACCTTGACATTTTACACACTTTTCACAATAAGACTACAGCAGTTCCTCATACTTTTGTATCTGTATCTTCAATATATACACATATTTATTTAACTTAAACAGTATCACACAAAAACCAAGCACGACATAGTAGCCGAATACATTTTCTTTCATAAATGTATCATCACTTCTTCCGTAAATAACAAAAAAAGAACACTGTTGAAATCAGCAGGGCGATCAGGTGAAGCAAATTTAAGGAGTTCAAGTTATAAGGAATGATGTGAGCTGTGAAAATAAAGGGAATAAACCCCACTAATATTTAGTTTTTTTACTCCAATGAATCACAGCTTTTTTTGTATTATATTAACTGTTTTGTTGTGTTTTTTGTTCACAAAAGAAAGGCTGACACAACACACAAAC
>NW_023418601.1:0-3320 GCF_002922805.2 Oryzias melastigma
GACTCGAGTCCAAGTCATGTGACTCGAGTCCCCACCTCTGGTATTCACATGTACATTTATTACAAGTGTTAAAAACATAATATGCCAATTCAGTTTAGAAGAAATGACATTGAAGTAAACACTAATCCTGATTTTAAAAAGTGTGTATATCCACCTTATTCCTAGCCCCCATGAGCCTTTGCGTGAATTATGGGTGAAACTTCCGGTAGATGCCGAAACTCGCATTTATTTACATTACAACTGTAGAGCCGACAGCACAATTCCTTTTGTTTTGGATCTATAACTACATATAAATGTGGGAAAACGATTGACTGTAAAAATAATGGACTGAGCGAGCAATGAGGTCCCCCATTGGAAATGCATTACCTCCACTCCTTGTGAAAGGAGGCCACCAGTTTCACCGCCACTTCCTGAAATGGATACCGCCATTTGCAACCCATCTTCAGCGATTGGTCTGAGTCATAGCTGAGTCATGGAATCTACAGGAAGTACTGTCGCCAATCAGGAGTTAGTTTATTGCGAGTGTCCGCCTCTTTCCACGCCTCTACCACGAGACCGCGGGATGTAAACAGCTTCTACTTTAATCACGGCGGCTCGGGAGAATCGCACAAGTCATTGTTGAAGCCTTTGAGGGAGAACCATCCCAACATTTGATTCTGTCAGCGGTCCTTTTGGATTTATTTACATTTATTCCTTTTTGCCGAGATAAAAGGAGCATTTGGGTGATGCCGCTGCAGAGCAGCGCGCGGCCCCCTCTCACGCGCGCCGCAGCGTTACTTCACATGCACATTGGCTACCCGCCATCTGTCAATCAAATGCCCCAGACGTTCGACTTCAGACCCACAAAGGCTTATTGAGCCATCTGATTGGTCAATTTATAACTCCAATAACTTGTGATAATGGAAAAAAAATCTTTAAAAAAATTAGGATTAGAAAAAATAAGTTAAGCAGAAAGCAGCAGAGGAAGAATGATTATTCTGACATATAAAACGACTGAGAAATAACTGTCTGTTTCCCAATGTAAGTCAATGGGACTTTGGCCTTTTTGCAACCCAGTGGTACTTCCTAGATGGAACACGGAAGTAGGGGGGCTTGCTCTGTCCAGTTCTTTTATATACAGTCTATGTATGGAACACGGAAGGAGGGGGGCTTGCTCAGTCCAGTTCTTATATACAGTCAATGAGAAAAGCCAGCTGTCATGTCTTAAAACAAGAGGCGACGTAACAATTCCGTTGCCTGGTGAAATTGAGGAATGGGAGGATGACCTTAAAAAACAAAACATATAGTAGCATTTTTAGCTACTTTCTCAATTCAGCTGCGGCAGGTGGTGAAGCTATGAACAATCTTAAAAGTTCACATCATAATTCCTTATTTCTGCCTTAGTTAGCACACAGTGCTGATCAATTGCAACGTTATCTCTTCACATGCTTGTGTTTACATGCTGCGATGAGGGATGCATCGCGTGGTGACCGAGGTGAAGTTAGTTGGATATTGGATATTCGACAGACATTCGCTCTGGGCGTAGTTAGGGACCACAAATTTAATTTAGTTGTTAGTACAACCACGAGCTGCAAAACATTCACCTGAGCTGCGCAAAGACATTTTTGAAAACTTTGAGGGATTAAGTAAAACACGTTTTTAAATTTTGTATGCACCGCTAAAGCCAACAAAACGGCCACTTTCAGTGGAAACAAATAGAGCCGTGTAACTTCCGGTTGCTATGCAGGAAGTTGCACCATAATCCATTTTACATGAGAGGCCCCCGGAATAAGCTGGATACAGTCAGTTTACCAGACATATCAATCATTCCAAAGTAATTAATGCATTTTTATAAAACGCTGTGTTTGAATTTCCGTGATTGTGTAAACATCACTTACCAGACTTTGAAACTGCGTCAGCCATAACTTTAACTTGATCCAGTGAAATCCACCTGAAACAAGTCTAAACCGAAAGTAAAAACAACCATTTAGTTTCTTCCCACACATTTCCAAATGTTCTCATGGAATATTCTTAACACAATATATAAAGAGGAGAAAACGTGTAAAAAGTTAGATACAAAGTTTGAACTTTTCATTAAAGTTAAAAACTGTTTTTGTAATAAGAAAAAGCCGGTGGGGAAAAAACGATGTTGATCTACCAACACCTTTTCTGCACATCCGGCTTTGCTTTAGTTTAGCGAGTCATTTTTTTAAGCAAAGCTTTAAAAAAAAGTAGTAAAAATTAACTCTTACTTTGATTTTACAGTAAAAATCAACTTTACTCACCTTGAAGGGCGTGCATATGAATGGAAAAAAGTGTTATGCTGGGGAAGTTGTCTTTCGCCGTCTGACTGGTCTGACTGCTGCACTCAGGTGATCTACCATTTGCACTTCCCTGTTACAATCCACTGTCAGTCACTGGATTTGAAGTGCGGCATTTGTTTGATAAGTTTGGTAATGCTGTAAGAGCCAATTGAAGAGCGAAATGACAAATTATACCTTTCTATTTTCCAGATTCTGACCTTTTACTGTCCTATTTGGTATGCCTACTTCATAAAGTACTACTACACAAAGTATCAACTCATTTTATTGTACAGGCTCCCAGTAATCCACTATTGAAGTCTCACTCAATCTCACTTAAACACTGAAGAAACATGTTCCTCCGATTAGTATACAGTCTTTAATAATGAACAGAGATTATTAAATTACGAGAACAATAAATCATAGAGGACCAAGAGACCACACCCATGATCTTTTTTAAATCCAACAGCCTCAAATTTCCAGATCCAGACGAAGTATTTAACCTTTAGTATATCAAGGATCGATACTTGATACATTTCGTTTGTAGCTTGTTTTAGGAGTGTAGTAAAAGTAGAAAAAGGAATAATAAGTGAAAGGAGAGGCAGCTTTGGCAGGTGGAGGATATTAAACGTGGAAGGGGCGTGGCGAAGAGGGCTTCACTCAGGTCGTCGGAGGTCATGTTGAACCTTTGAGGGGAGAAACCAAATCCTACAACTTGTGTATTTGGGGGTTTGGACTGTTAAATTGAGTAGTAAATTAGCCTCATGTTAAAAAAACAAAACAAAAACGAAACAAAAGCACGCATACATAGATAACATATGTCCCTACTACTGATTAAGAAGCCTAAGTCAAGTCCAACCAAGGAAAAAGTATCAAGTTAAATGATTAAAAAGTATGTTTTATGAAATAGCTTATTTCATTTTGCTGATTATAATAGAAAACACCTGTTGCAGTTTCCCTTTTACAGTCGACTGAAGAAAAACTGAATAACCTTATAGACCTTTCCTACGGTGGCACTGAAGTGCAAATCTTTTTTTTTAA
>NW_023418601.1:3524-5500 GCF_002922805.2 Oryzias melastigma
TCAAATCTGAAACCAAAAATGAAATGTTGAAAAATGAAAACCAAAGAAGATAAAACTTTTCAGAAAAGAAAATGAGAAATTTCAAAGATCAAAACAATTAAACAAGCAAAACAAAATTACAATAAATAAATAAATAAATAATGAGAAACCAGAATGAAATGTTGAAAAATGAAAACCAAAAACTTACCGGAAGAGGTAGGTACTTTAGGATTTAGACGGACATCGCTGATTGGATGATGACGTTTACTTGCCTTTTCAACCGGAAGTTATTGGTCATGTAGCTCTTCAAATAAAAACATGAACATTGCTGGCGACCCAAACTCTGCTGCTGCTATCAGGGAATATTTTTATTCAGGACATACTTATGATGTCATACTGGATCTGCTCCGAACTAATCACCAAACTTTCATTAGTATGCGGACATTGAAAACGCATTTAAAAAATGCTGGACTGTTTAGAAGAAGTAACTACTCTCCACTTCATGAGATGATTCGTGCTATTTTGACCGAACTACGGGGACCGGGGCAATTGTTCGGTAAAGTTAGAAATATATTCACAGATTCGCACTTCCGGGCTCAATAGCTCTTCAGAAAAGCGTTCAAATATGACAGCAAGTATCTCAATCGTCTTGTATCAACACAGAGAGTCGCCTACACAACTATTTCCAAAGAAAAAATATTGTTTTTTACCCGTTTAATAAAAAGTGTTCTCTTCAGGCTGCAGGTGGAGAGACGGCAGCGAGACGGCTGCTAAGGGACCGTCTACAAAGTGCAAGCTTCCAGAGAAGGCCATTCTGTAAAAGTCAATAACCTCTCAGAAACAAATAAATATCGACTTTTGTGTGAACTAGTGATAGAGATTCGTCACCATATTTGTGCTACAATAAAGATTTAGAAAAAAAATATATTTATTTTATTATTTTGATTTTAACAATTTTAATAGATATCAAGCATGAAAAATATGCTCAATAGCCCTAGGAATATTAAAGCTAGAGTCACCAAACTTTCTGTACTGAGTAATGATGAGTTTACGGGTCAACTACAACAAAGATCATGGCAAAGATTTATTTTATTAATTTGTCTGATTTTTTTGCACGAGTATGGATCATATTTAGCCTAAAATGCTTAATAGCTCTGAAGATATAAAAGTTAGAGTCACCAAACTTTCTGTACTGACTAACAATAAGCTCATTGTTCTACTACAACAAAGATTATGGCAGAAATTTACTTTATTCTTTTTTCTGATTTTTTTATATGATTTTCAATCAAATTTGGTCTAAAATGCTTAATAGCTCTGAAGATATTAAAGTTAGAGTCAACAAACTTTCTGTACTGACTAATGATGAGCTCATTGTTCTACTACAACAAAGATTATGGCAGAAAATAAAATAGAGATGGTGACTTAAAAAATATTTTGACTGTAGTTAGGCTGGCATGAAAAAGGTTAGTTAAAGTTGAAGGTTTGGAAACTGTAGTATTATGTTTTCAAAAATAACAAGTTGTATCGGTCAGTTAGAATTAATATGTCTTGAACAAAACTTACAAATAACATTTAATCAAAAGTCTTATTTTTTAAAATCCTTAGAAATTTCTTAACAATTTTAGAACAAGTATGATCCATATTCATGTAATAAAAAAAAGGAAAGTAAATTTCAGCCATAATTGTTGTGTAGTAGAACAGTAAGTTTAAGATTAGTAAGTACAGACAGTTTTGTGACTTTGACTTTAAAATCCTCAGTTAATAAGCATTTTAGACCAAATATGATACAAAAACAATCTTTAAAAAATCAAAAAAGTAAATTTCTGTAAAAATATTTATTGTAGTAGAACAATGAGCTCATCATTAGTCAGTACAGAAAGTTTTGTGACTCTAACCTTAATATCTTCAGAGCTATTAAAGTGTTAGTGATGGCCTGGGACAAAGCTAAAATAAGTATCCAGATATATTCCATATGTTCTAATGTATCAAAAATAACA
>NW_023418602.1:0-1575 GCF_002922805.2 Oryzias melastigma
TTGCCAGTTTTCCCCATGGGTTTTCTTCACATGCATGTTAGGTTGGCTGGTGATTCGATGTTGACTGTTGGAGTCAGTGTCTACACGTGTGCTCATTCATCATTCATTTATTTGTGTTGCCACTGGTGAACTTGGAATCTTATTTTAGACTTTTAAAATGGTCCCTAGATGACTTTAAATACAGTTTCACACCAAAATGGGAGAATTGGGTCACTGGGCTTAATAGACTGTGCACCAATAGGTTGTAGCTGTGTGGAAATGATGTTAAAGCTAAAGTTTTGTACATGATGAGGACTTGCTCAGCCAAAGGATATGAAGTACTAATTGAGACAACAGAAATGTTTTTGTAAATCTGCCGTTTACCCAAAATGAAGCATATATATAAAGTTTTAGAATTTAATTCTTCTATAAGTCCTATGTTTTTTATGGTATTGATATTTGAACCTCTATTTTATTCTTTAAAGTTTCTTAATATGGGATGCAGGGTGTATTTTAACTCAGAAGTTGTCCAGACTTCTTGCAGGGAGGGGCCAGGAATGGGAAGATGAATAGAACATGTTTCAGGTCTGTCTTTACAATCAGACTGTTTTCACTATTAATAATAGATGCAAATATGGATTAAGAATGAAGAGAAATTGCATTAATTTGAATTTGACCAATCGGTCTATATTCAGTCCATCCACTTTTTTGACCCGCTATGTTCCTTTCATGGTCATTGTCTCCTGTCCTCGCTACCATTGGGACACGAGTAACCAATCAACCAAATGAAGCATGTTTTTGGACTGTGGGGGGGAAGCCAGTGCACCCGCAGAAAACCCACGCATGCATGGAGAGAACATTCAAACCACTCAGAAAGGTCCCAGCTGGGATTGAACTAGGGTCTTCTACTGTGAGGCGAGAGCCACTGCATCACTGTGTAGTCCAGAGTCTAACTTTTGAACATTTATGAAGCTTAAGAAGGTTGGTGTTTACATTTCGACACATCTTGTCAGGGTTATCACTGTCACTCATTTCGCATTAGTGATCTGGAGGAAAGTTTTATGCTGGATGGTCTTCCAAACACAACCTTGATCTAGACTTGGGCCCCCTTGTGGCTACATAGATAGACAGTAGTGTGAAGAGTGTTGCTTCAGGATCTACACTGACTTTAGCTCATTGCACCCCCTGGGAAGTGAACCCTGGTTTCCTGTGCATCGCTTCTACAACCATCCCACTGAGGGATCAGCTGCTGTTTGTTGAGTTATAAAATAACATCCTTAGAATTTAACCAAAAATACATTGCAATGAGTTTTTTGAGTCCCAAATCCTTTTTTTCTTTTCTCAAGACTATGGAGCAAAACAATTTAGACTAATTTACTAATTTGCTTATTTCTTAATCCTTACTCCTATAATGAGACAAAAAGTGTGTTTTTATATTGTGTTTTAGGCAAAAAGAGAAGAAGAAACAATAGTTTTAAACAGAAGGTCTAAATCTACAGAAACTTCTCGCATTAGTTTATTTCCACATGTAGGAAACAAACATTTCGCCTTTTGTTTACCTTACAAAGGAGGATCTGCCTTGCAGCTTGACCGGAT
>NW_023418602.1:3281-5498 GCF_002922805.2 Oryzias melastigma
TGGCTTTAAACAGTTGGTAGCATTCTTCATCGCACAAAAGCAAACAGAGGAGGACGAGCTGATTGAATGATGAAGTGGGGAGGATTTGAACCGCAGCAGAAGATAAAAAGCTGGATCAGAAGTTGCCCTTCACGCCCCTTGTTTGTTTACCTGATAATCGTGTCAGGGCTGAGCGAGAAGAATACAGACACAAGCAGAGTTATTCAGCAGATTTGCTCAAAGCTCACATGCTGTCTGCGAGCAGCTGCTCCACTGGCCCCTCCCACAGGTTCACGTCTGCAAGGGGAGGCAAAGAAAGCTGCTTTTCCCCGACCACGGGGGGAGTGCCACCAGCTCGCTCGGCTCTGAAGCTCCTGGAGGCTCAGCAGGACAGCAGGCAGGATCTAGGTGGAGGCAGACTTCTGATGTCACGCCTGTGGGCGTGGCATTAAGGTGGGCTTTTTAAAGCTAAACCACTTGAAGTTGCGTCGGTGTGATTACACATGTGAGAATCCAGCAGAATGGAGATTGATGGGAGCGGGAAAAGGCTTCAGTAGAGAGGTAAGAAAGTGATTGGGACGCTTGTGTCATTCTGTCAACACAGACATGCTTTGGAGGGAACTTTTCCTTTGGCCTTCATGCTGTCAAACGTTTGTGTTCTGACTTGAAGTGGCAGGTGTGCTGCTTTACCACTCCTGTACAATGGCGTGTTTAAGCTTGTACATATGACTGTAAAGCTCAGCTACTGCTGCCAAATAGTTGATGTGTTTTACAATAGAATCTTTGAATCTCCAAGAGCAGCTAGAATTTCACATAAAGCATTTGTGTTCATTTGTCATTTTCTTTCTACACTTTTGGCATATTTTTGTGTATTTTCTGTGTTAATCTATCAACTAAATAAGAAGAAAAATCATGATAGAGAGGCTGCAAGCTTGTTTGGGTAAATTAATGACACCTGGAACAAAGCGTAATGGGTATGTGTTTGCTCACACATAAAATATCATTTATCTTTTTTTGTCATCCACCTTTTACATACCTAGAAAGTGAAATATTTTACATATTTTCTCAGAAGAATTATCATCTAGATTTGTTTTTTTCTCCCTTTTTAAGATTCAACTGATACCAAATTAGGTAGATAAGAGTTTGCAGATTTATATCCCCTTTTGAGTCAGGTATGTTTTCTTTCTTTTTTTTTTAAAGAAAGAATGTTCATATCTATTCCTGACTTTTTTTCTTTCTACCCCGTGATTGTCTGTGAATTCCTAAATGCAGCTTGGATCCAGTATTTCCTTTGACACATGCAGCTTTTTAGGCTTTTGTTTACTGAAGATCATAAGATCGCCCTGTGACGAAGTGTAAGAAATGACATGATGACAACAGGCCTATTATTTCCTGTTGGTCTGCGATGGCGTCTGTCAAGCCTGTTCTGCAGTTCTGAATGGACTTGTTTGTGAATGTCGGGCCTCCCAGGGGCGGCCTGTGAGTGAGGCATCGGCACAGTCAAGCTGCGACTTGCCTCCTCCCAATCAGCAACAAACCAATGAGAAAGGTACATGCTGAACTTTGTCACCTGTCCAAAATGACTGCGGTGACAGCAGGGTCCTGACATTGCGTTTGCATTATTATTTTACTTCTATTCATAAGATTATTTGTTAAAATTTGAGTTTAATGAAGCTTTAACTCTAGAACTATCAAGGCAGTCATTTTGACTGCTTTCAAATTTGCAACGTCATTGTAAAAAAAATAAAAATTCCTGTGGAGCTGAGTGACTTCTGAAATGTGTATATTTTATCCTAACAACGTTTTATCATTTAAAATGTCAAAACACAAAGAAATCAGAGTATTACTACCTCAAATGACCATAGCAGTTTGATTGACTCCATGCTTTTTATTTTGCTGTCTTTTTGTTTTTTTATGCTTCATTCTAAACCAAAAAAATGACAGTTGCAGAGGTTGCCATGAATTGGAAAATGCCTGATAACATAAATAATCCACAAAATATAAGGATAACACTCAAATATTATAGTTTTCATTTTAGTGTGTTTAGTGTCTTTTATACTTGTTCTCGCCCACATACTCTTAGATGTTTTGGATATTTATCCAAGTATTGTTGATGTTCTGGTAGACCGAGTGTAAAAACTAAATAAAATGAGGCAGCAAAGTGAAAAAATTCAGTCGAAGACATTCAAACACAACAACATAAATGACAAATTTAGAAAAAAATGCATTTTTATTACA
>NW_023418603.1:0-5494 GCF_002922805.2 Oryzias melastigma
CATCACATCTGGAACCACAGAGCATCAATTCTGAACTGAGAGTCTCTTTTTGTTTCAGAAAATTTTTAGATTTTTGATTTTCATTCTTTAATTTATTCATTTCAATAAAAAAATTAAACTATGTTTTTATTTTATCTACTGAATTCAGCAGATTTATTTTCAAATGTAATTGCTCGAAGTGTCTTACAGTAAGTTGACATCAATAAAAAAAAATTTCTCCGCTCAATACAAACACTTAAACATTGATAACAGTCATCATAGTGTCTGAGTGGTTGCAGAGTCTAATAACTGACAGGAAGACAGATCTGTGAAAGCGCTCCTTCCTGCAGCGAGGTGTTAAAGTCTGACTGAAGGAGCTGCTCAGAGCGCCCACAGTCTCATGCAGAGGATGATGATGATGATGAAGAGGAGGATTGCCCATAATTGAAACCAGTTCATGTACAAACCTGAAGTTCTGATCATTTCTGTGATGATCCAAAGAACAAAACTGATCTTTTGTCAGGAAGAACACATCTATGAGACTCTGGAAGAATTTACGGAAGAAAGCAGAAAGAACAAGCTGTAAAAGGCCGTGTCCTCTTCTATATGGAGGGGGCGTGTCTTCTCCCACGAGGAGGGGGTGTGTCCTCTCTTGCACAGTAATGTTTGCCTAAGAAACTGGCCTGAAGATTTCCTCTACACATCTTCTCTAGTCATTGTTTCAGGGGTTTTCTATCTCCTCCTGAAGTTGATGAGGAACTCTTTCTGACAACAAACTTCCTGTTTTTAGTGTTTGTTTGTGAAAGAGGACACCTCAGATGTGAGATTGATGACTGACTTTGCATTTATTTTAGATGATCTTCTACTGAGTGCCACAGTCACTCCAGTAAAAAGGGCAGATCTGTCCACCGATCACTACCTGGTGGTGAGTTGGATCCATCGGCCAGAAAGACAGAAAGTGCAATTAAAGGAAACCATGAATAAAAGTATTATTGATAATATTTTATATGAATTTACGGAACATTCATTACTAATTATCCACATGAAAGTGTAATTAAAGTAGGAGTGATTGGATGGGTCTCTAAACAGGTTCTGTCTTCAGGCATTTGGCTTTGAGTGAAAAACAAACATCAGCTGGACAAATTCACAATTTTAGCATCAAGGACTTGACAGCTTTTCACTGATTTATTGTGCAGGTTCTCTTTGCACCTCTAAACCACCACCTTGAAATTCTGTAAGGATTTGAGACCTCAAGTGATCCCAGATGCTAAGTTGTCAAAGCTGTAAAAAGCTTAAAACCTTGATAGAGTCTCCAAAGGCAGACAGGTCCTTGGTTATGAACAAAGAACAGCACAGAACCCCTTTAGGAGACAAAACAAACCGGACTCAGTTACTTTCCCTGGATTGGCATCACCAGGACCCCAGTCTGAATCCAGGGCTCAGGTTGGAGCTTTAAAGTGGGTGACTGTTGGTCGGGTCCAGCTTGAAGTGATGTCCTATAATCACTTCCTTGTCTGACAACCACTTGCAGGAGAGTTCAAAAGCACCCAGGGCAATGGGATTTGGGTTGCATTTCTTTGGCGGCTCACCCCCATCATGGAACTTTGTTTTTAGGATTTGGAACATTGTCTTCCTGGGAGGGAAGTGGCCTGAACTTGTGCAAGAGGTTGAGAGGTACTGGATATGGTCTGGATCACCTCCAGTGATGGACCACGGCTCTGAAGCTCAAGTCCTTTAAGGAGATGGACTCATGCTTTTCTAGAGTTGCTCATAGGGAGAAGCATTGGGCTGGTAAGGACTAAATTATGAACCCCCAGCTCAGCCGCCAAGTGTTTGAGTTCAGTTGGGTAGAAAAGAGAGTCATGTCCCTTCACCTTTGAGTGGGGGATAGGTCTATGACTGGGGTTTAGGCTCACGGGCTGGACAGCAGCTCAGAGTCCTGAGTCTCCTGGAGTATTTCAGACAGGGGCATGAAAGTGCCCAACTGTGTTTTCCATTGTTCTTTGTGGGGACGTCACTGTCAACATGGGCAGCAACAGTGACACTTGGTGGGGAGTTATTGGAAGGAATGGCCTCCCGGATCTATACCTGATTGGTGTTTGCTTTGGACGTCTGTGCTCATCATAGTTGTTCATAACAATCACAATGTTTGAGCACTAAGATGTCATTAGTTCTTGTGGAATCAGGACACGTTCGGCAGAAGATTGATGATTTACTTTGTAGTTATTTTAGGCAACCTTCGACCTTGTGTTTCAGACAATTTGGTAAAGATAGGGGTGGAGCTGTCAACTGATCATTTCTTGATGATGAGTTGGATTCACCTGCTGGGTAGGAGACCAGAAAAACTTGTCGGACTAAAATGTCTGGCTGAGCCCTCCGTCAGCGAGTTTTTAAACTCCCACATCCAGGAGAACTTCAAACAGGTTTCGAGGGAGGCAGAGGACACTTTGTCTGAGTGGACCTTGTTCTTCAACTCCATCATTTCTGCTGCTTAATGAGGCTGTAGTCTCAGGGTTTCTGGTGCCTGCAGTCATAAAGAAGAAGGAATCCTAACAAGATTTGCTGCATTGTGGAACTTCTGCAGACAAGTACTGGCAGTCCAAGTGAGTGGTAGCACAAGTTCTGGTGGAGGCAAAAACTTGGTCCTGGAAGGAGTTTGGTGAGGGACTATCATTCGGCGTCAAATAGATTTTTGCATTTGAGAATATTGTATGGCAGCGGAAAGAAAATTTCAATGATCTCAATCATACTTTGTTTCTCAATCATACTGTTGAGAAAGCAGAGGCTGAAGACTGGGTTGAGACTGTCCATCCCCTGAGCTGAAGTCACAGAAGCAGTTGAAGACCTTCTGTTGTGGTTAGGTGTTTTTCCGTTGTTGGTTTTGGTGATTTTGCTTTGTGCTTATGTGTGTCTTTGCTTTTGCTTCCACAGGGTGGCGTGAGGCAGGAGGCGTGGCTCTCACTACCTGGTGGCATTGCACACCTGCTTCCCATCCTTGATGGAAGCACCTATAAAAGCCTCTCCCTGGCTCCTCCAACCTGCCAGGTTATTTACTTTGAGTTCAGCTCCCTCCTGGTTCCTGGTGAAAGCTTCTCCCTGGCCTAGCTCCCTGCCTCCGCTACCAGTGTTCTTCAGTTATTTCCTTTTTTTTGCATTTGTGAGGCTAATAAACTCACCGCTGTACCATCACCTGACTCTGCTCTGGGATCTGTCCACTCACCGCGACACCTTCTCAGTGGAAAGGCACCAGGATGGATGAAGTCTACCCCAAGTACCTCAAGTCTACAGATGCTGTGGGGCTGTCTAGACTAACATATCTCTGTAGTATCAAGTTTAAATCAGGGAGAATGCACTGGACTGTCTTCAGCGTCTCCAGTGTCTCTGTCAGTATTTTTAATTAACACTTAATGTTGGTGTTAGTCTGGTCTCTTCCTGTCTGAGAGTTTCCTGGTTGATGCTGCAGAGAAAAGTGAACAGTCACACAGACAATCATCCTAAAAGAAGAAGCGGATTGATGTTTCTGTCTGTCAAACTGCTGTTGGTCTGAAGAATGGAGGGAACATCTGTCCAGATGCTGCTGGGTGAGTCCCGTCTGCTGGATGTGTGTTGGTGTGTAAACGTTGACAGATGCTGCTTCCCACAGCAGAGCGTTCATCAAAGCTCCAACTAAGCTGAGTGTCATTTCTCTGCAGCTCTGAGCTCCCTGCTGTGCTGCACAACAAACCAAAGTTAGTCCACTTCCTCAGTCAGTCGGACTCTCTGTGTTTGTGTCCAAGAAAGCAGCAACACTCTGTGTGTCTTTACTTTGTTGTTGTAGTTGGTGTGACTGTGAGTCCCAGCAGATCTCAGTTCTTTGAAGGAGAATCAGTGATTCTGAACTGTGAGGACGACAGCTCTGCAGGATGGACTCTGAGGAGGAACACCAGCAGAGGAACCAGGACTTACTGTGGATCTGGACAAGGAATACCAGATAATTCTTCCTGTAAGAACAATTATCTGGTTCCATGGGACAGTGGTGTGTACTGGTGTGAGTCCAGAAGGGGAGGAGCCAGCAGCATGGTGGTTAACATCAGTGTCTCTGGTAAGANGGAGGAACACCAGCAGAGGAACCAGGACTCAGTGTGGATCTGGACAAAGACCATCAGATAATTCTTCCTGTAGAATCAATTATCTTTTCCCAGCAGACAGTGGTGTGTACTGGTGTGAGTCCAGAGGGGGAGGAGCCAGCAGCATGGTGGTTAACATCAGTGTCTCTGGTAAGATCAGACTGTGGAGTTAGTGTTGCTGCAGCTGTGTGCAGATGGATGAAATGCTTTGTCTCTGTGTTGAGGTGGATCAGTGATCCTGCAGAGTCCTGTCCTCCCTGTGATGGAGGGTCATGACCTCACTCTGAGCTGTCAATCAAAGACCCCTCCCTCCAACCCCTCAGCTGCTTTCTATAAAGATGGCTCCCTCATCAGGACTGAGCCTACAGGTCACATGACCCTCCAGCATGTTTCCAGGTCTGATGAAGGTCTCTACAAGTGTCACATCAGGGATCATGGAGAGTCTCCATCCAGCTGGATCTCTATCTCAGGTGAGGAGCTTCACTGTCATCTCACCATGGATTTCCTCTATGCAGTCACCTGACCAGGTGGGATTCTCTCTGCAGAGAGACTGAGAAACATAGAAGCCCCGCCCACTACAGAAGCCCTGCCCCCTGCCTCAGCTCCTCTTCCTCTTGTGTTGAGAGTGTGTCTCCACCTGGTGGTGATCAGTCCGTTCATCATCTCCACTCTCCTTCTGCTGTCTTTATGTCCACAAAGAGCCTCAGGTAACAGAAATCAATCAATCACATTTGATCAATCATCTTCAGTTTCTGTCTAAACTGTTCTGTCTGCAGGAAGTGACCCGTCTGTCTCCATGGTGATGACCCAGCACTCACATGCTGAGCAGGGATTGGCTGATGACTATGATGACATCATCACATCTGGAACCACAGAGCATCAATTCTGAACTGAGTCTGTTTTTTAAATATTTTTGCTTTTCAGGCTTCTGTATTCAGTTTAATTTATTCATTTATATAAAAGATTCAAAATATTATTTTAATAAAGTTTTTTTGTGCAGAATATGGCAGATTTGTTTTGAAATGTGATTGTTCACATCTTTAAATAAACATTTTATTTCGCCTAATTTATGATAAAATCTCTCTATTTGTCTTTTCTTCAATTAAAATAGTTTTAAAATCAATAAATCTAATTCATATGAACACACACACTAACATAGACATACATAAATCTATATAGAAATCTACTGAATCTGTTGATATTTTATTAATATTTAACAATAGACAATAAAATAAAACTTTATTGATCCCATTAAAGGTAAATTCCCCTGTTACCATAGTTCTATTAAAAACAGCAGATAGATAATAAATTAGACTAAAACACTTAAACATTGATAACAATCATCATAGTGTCTGAGTGGTTGCAGAGTCTAATAACTGACAGGAGGACAGATCTGTGAAAGCGCTCCT
>NW_023418604.1:0-1940 GCF_002922805.2 Oryzias melastigma
CCGCATCCGTGGAGAGAGAGCTTAGACACCGACCGCTGCACAACCAACGACAAGAACGGCTCTTTTAAGAGCCACCAACACTTCTACAGATCTCAGATCCTCATTTTATCTTAACATGATGTAAAACGAAAAGATCTCCCATAAGAACACAAAGCATCATCTGTCATCTAATGTTAAAATATATAAAACTAAATGTTTATTCATCTAAACAAAATCGACCCAACAGATTATTTTGTAAGAACGAGAGCATTTATTTTAGAAAAACATCACTACTTAATACTTGCTATTTAGGGTTATTTGGAAAACGTGAGTAGAACAAAACAAGATTTAAAATTCCATTGGTCCACAGGTCTGTCAATTGAAAAAAAAATTCCATTAATCTCATCTCCACAATGATGCAATTGTCTGTTGAATAAGCATGATAACAGTAGAGTATGGAAGTTAGATCTGCTCCACATGCAGCTCAATGCAATAATTCACTAGTTAAACTTGTGTCGGTTTCAGAGCTGACAACTCTTGATAAAACCTTGCAAGGAGACTGGAAAAAAAGCACTACAGTGGCAAGATAAGAGTGTAGTTTTGTTGAAGTGTATTAGTGAAATAAAGCACCACGAGCTAAAAAAACAACTGATCAACTGAAAAGAAACAAGACAAATGACTGTCTTAAGATCACCCATTGACTGTATGAGAGAACTGGACCGATCCACTATGATGTCACCCATAAAAAAAATGGTTTACTCCTGGCTCCAACCAAATGAAGTCTATTCAGTTAGCATTTTTTCCACAATGTAAATGCTTTCATCTGGAGCCAGATGAAGTTGGTGAGCTTATTGAGAGTTCCCACCTCTTTCCACACCTCTACTACAAGAATGCTGCACTTGAATAATGCCGGCTCGGGAGACTTGTACAAGTCATTGTTCAGCCCTTTGAGGGAGAACCAATCCAACAGTTGATTCTGCAAACGCTCATTTTGTATTTACTTACATTTACTCTTTTTTGTTAAGCCAAAAGGAGCATTTGGGTGACGTCACTGCAATGCGTTGCAAGTGTGCCCCCCAACGCACGCAGCACAGCTTGCTATGTTACAGTGGTCTGATCACATGCACGTGAGAAGCAGGTTGAGCGGTATTTAAAATAAATAACCATCCTAACAAGTGAACAGCTTTTTTCATTCAAGTTTGATCCAAAACAGATAGCCTCAGTCACAATACTTCTACACAGTAAATCCGTATCTAAAAACAACAGTAGGACAATGATTGGTACGTTGTTGAATTGTAAAGTAGGTGTTAAAAGGTCTTCACGAATCGCATTGATGAAGTCTGCTCTCACATACGTTTATTGAGACATCTGATTGGTCAATTCATAACTCGAATAACTTGTGATAAGGGAAAAAAATATTAATATATATATATATCTAGGATTAGAAAAAAAGATGTTAGGCAGAAAGCACCAGAGGAAGAATGATTAATCAGACATAAAATGACTGTGAAATAACTGTCTATTTCTCAATGGAAGTCAAAGGGATTTTCACCTTCTTGCAACCCAGTGGTACTTCCTATTTGGAACACGGAAGGAGGGGAGGTTGCTTAGTCCAGTTCTTACAAATACAGTCAATGTTAGTAAGCAGTGATTGGTCCAAGTCAGTCTAAGTCAACATTTCTTTTTGAGTCAACATTTCGATGGCAACTACTGTCGTTAATCAGGAGTGAGCACCCCATCCACTGAAAGCGGCACCTGTGAACATGTTTTCTATAAGGACTCTGCTGTTTGGTGGAGCAGGCAGTTAAAAGGTTTAATAACATTGGAGACAAACAGAACTACATACTGTGCTCATATTAAGACAAAATACAAGTCCCTTGTTGTTCTGGCTTGTAACCTGTTTTTAAGTTTTTAGAATTTCAGTGAATGGCCTCAAATCTGAAACATGGCTCAAAACCTGC
>NW_023418604.1:2056-5491 GCF_002922805.2 Oryzias melastigma
TGCGCAAACATTCGCGTAAACAAAGATCCCCACTTATTGTAATTGAATCATCAGTTTCTGAAGGCATAATTTATGAATCCTGCAATTGTTTATCAAATATAATCACCAAATATATTCCACAAGAAAAAAAAAAACANTGACCTCATGGAAGGTGAGTTCACCTCAACAAGTCAATGAAAGAGAATGATGCTGTTTTCTTTAGAATAGTGAGAAGCTGAGAAAGCATCAAGCTGCAGATGATCAGTGTCCTCTTGTGTGTCCCAGACGCTGTATGACATCAGGAAGAAGCGTGAGGCCAGAGCTGCAGGCTGTCGTTTCTGCTGTGGCTGCTGTGGGATGAGTGGATGTGGAGTGTGCTGTCCTTTCTGAGACCACCAGCTTCTACTTCCACAGATCTTCACCGCAGTCTTTCATTAAACGAATGTACAATAGATAACAGCATTCACAATAAAGATCAGTTTGTCACAAATGATTCTCTGTTCGGGTTTTGATTCTCAGTATCTTTCAATGTGGTCAATTCAGTCATTTTTTTGTTAACCCTTAAAGGGGCCATACCATGAAAATTCAACTTTTTGAGGTTTTCAGTGCATTTTATTGTTCATTCCTCAGTATAAAAAACCCCAAAGCCGTATTTTGATCTGTCCATGGATTTTAGAGTAATCTTCTAAAAATCTGCGCTATCTGCAGTAGCCCCTCCCATACCCACAAAAATGAGTGGGTCGTATTGTGCTGACGTCAGCACGATGTGAACCGCCCCCTCCAGGAAGAGTCTGCTCCGCCAGCATCTCCCCCAGTCTAACACCATCTCTCAATTGCTCCACAGAGCTAGTGGTGATCAGCAAAAAACTTTCAATTTAGATGCAGAATACCGTATATCTTCCAACTGTGATGCACATATTGTGTTGCCCGGGCGTTTATTCCAAAACTCTGGTACAGACAAAATGGTTATGGCTAATGGGTTCATTTTGCTATGAAATTAAGTCAGAAATTTCAGACATCAACATCAGATGAACGGAATGAATTGAAATTATGAGAACATTGTTCTGATTAGAACTGGCTGTGAACATTTCTGTTGTCTTTAAAGCATTATTAATCTCCATATCAAAAATCCTTTTCATGCACACCTTTCTGCCTTTGCCCAATAACCTACATTCAACCTAGTTCTTCTAATTGGTCAGTCACTTTTTCCACCAGGAAATAGTCTGCTCCTTTTCTCCAGCTGTCTTCCCAATATCCCCGTCTGCTTGCGTCATTCTCGGATTCGTTCAGGATCCTTCCCAACATGTTGTGCAGATTCTTCACCAGAAGTTTCTTCCGAAACTTCATCCATCCATCCACCCATTTTCTTGACCGCTTCCTCCCTTTCGGGGTCGCGGGGGTGCCGGAGCCTATCCCGGCCACTGATGGGCGAAGGCGGGGTACACCCTGGACAGGTCGCCAGTCTGTCGCAGGGCCTCAATCACACACACATTCACTCACACATCCACACCTAGGGACAATTTAGAGTCACCAGTTAACCTATGAAGCATGTTTTTGGACGGTGGGAGGAAGCCGGAGTCCCCGGTGAAAACCCACGCATGCACGGGGAGAACATGCAAACTCCACACAGAAAGGTCCCAGCCGGGAGTCGAACCGGGGCCTTCTCGTTGTGAGGCAAGAGCGCTAACCACTTGCGCCACCGTGCAGCCCTCTTCCAAAACTTTGAACACTAAATCAAATGATTGTTTCTTTGCCATCGTTAAAATGGCTCAAAACACAGATAGACGGCGTCTGCAGGACTGCACACGAGCCCGAGGTGAGGGGCTCACAAAACTAGCTGATCATCGCTAGCTTTGTGAAGAAAGAGTTTGTGTTAACCTGGGGGCGGAGCAGACTCTTCCTGGAGGGGGCGGTTCTCACCTTGTGATGTAAGCATGTGAGGACCCGCTCGTTTTCATGGGTATGGGAGGGGCTGGTGCTGAGAGCGCAGGTTTTTAGAGGATTACTCAGAAATGCGTGCATGGATCAAAATAACGCTCAGGGGTTCTTTATTGTGAGGAATGAACAGTATAACACACTTAAAAGCTCAAAAAGTAGATTTTTCATGGTATGGTTCTTTAAACTAAGTTTATTAGAGAAAAGTCAGTCAGCGAAACTTGAAAGACAACATAGTTTCTTAAAAGGATTCATCTCTGGAGCATTGATGATCCATTTCTGCTTCTTGAATATCAGTGGTTTATGCAGAAGTCATAGTTTACAGTCTGAATGTGTTCAGTAACATTTCTATCTCAATCTGTTAGTTTTTGAATGTAACTTTAACATTTGATTGATATTACATTTTGATTTCAGTAAATTAAATGTTCATTAAACTCACTATTATCAAAGTAAACATTGAAAATCAGAAATTCAGTGAGTGAATAAAAACAAAAATCTACTTTTTGACATGAAAATAGAAAAAAAAAAAAAAAATAGCAACAAGTGGTGACAAATAACAATTTTGTTGAGTGTGAGAAAATGGTCTGAGTGTAAATAATTTAAGTGTTTTTGTCACAAAAGTTTTCTTTCATAAAAAATAAACCATGTTTGTTCCACATGACCTGAAAAACTCGAATATGTTTGAACTTATGACAAATTAAAACACTTTGTGTAAATATTGTCTGTATTTACACCAGTTACTTTTCTATTGTTATCGTTCCTTTGAGGGTCTGTAATGTGTAAGTGTCATCTTGATGTAAAAGAAAAAGAAAAAAAATCAAGACAGAGGGAAATTTTTAAATAAAAATATATTGGCTGCATTTTTGTAAAAAATCGTGGTTTTCATTGTCTGCAGATAAAAAAATAAGAGCATAGAGGCCAATATGTGGCATGAAAATTGAGTTTACTGTGAAAACATATTATTTATGCAAATATTGTTGAACTAACCAACAACAAACAGCAGTCTCTATTACATGCAATAATAATCAAGCACATAAAACTTTAGTTCAAATGTTTTCACCTACAGATTGCAAAAGTTTTTCCATATTTAAATGAGGGTAAATTGAAGACAAATTGGATTTTTAATGGAAAAATCTGCAATTCCTTTGGAAAAAAAATTCATTTACAAGAGTTGCAGCTCTTTCCACATCAAATAATAAGAATTTGGTTTCACTTTTCTCAAGGTTAGGAAATGCTGGATCTTCCTCCCTGTGGTTACCAGAAAAACACATACATTTATACAATCATTGATTTTTTTCTTGCTAAAAAAATAACTACAGTTTCATCTACTAAGGTTTATTAATACAAAAAAAAAATCATAAAAAATGTCAAAACTACAAGGTTAATTTCTTGAAAGTAATTAGATCAAATTTGAAAGCCATTTCAACAATTCTGACAGTTTTATCTTTTTCTACATGTAAGAAAATCAGAAGTTGGCTCCAGTTTTGTCCAGAGTTGGGAAATGCTGGACTTTCTTTCCCA
>NW_023418605.1:0-3611 GCF_002922805.2 Oryzias melastigma
AAGCTCGGAACACATCAACCGTGTCTGGAAAACCTCAAGCTGCGCTGTCACTTCGGCGCCAAGCGAGTTCGCTTCTGCGTTTGTGGACTGACACTGTGAGCAGCTTTACAGATCATGCATTTGTTATTATTCGTTATAACAACTCTTTAATGCACATGTGTCAAAGACAAGGGCCGGGGGCCAGATCCGGCCCTCCGGGGAATCCTTTAAGTTGATTTATTCTGGGATAATATTCCTGACTTTTTATTATACATAATTACGTTAAAGTTTTAAAAAATTGGCATTCTGTTAGCTTTTTGAATTATTTTGGGCATTTAATATTTTTTTAGGCTATTTTGGAGTTTAGCTAATATTTCAGCTACATACAAACTGTTTTGGCTAATTTAGGCTATTTCAGCTTTTTAGGCTATTTTAAAGTTTAGTTATTGTTTCCGCTACGTGCTAGCTGTTTTTTTTGTTGCTGTTTTTTACCCAAATTTGACATCTAGCTAAAATTTTATCTGGCCATCAACTTTAGCGTTTTCAGCTTTCAAGTTCAGAATTTTCAGCTATCAGCTTCAACATTTTAAGCTATTAGCTTCAGTGATTTCAGCTATCAGCTTCTGCGTTTTCAGCTATCAGCTTCAGAATTTTCAGCTATCAGCTTCTGTGTTTTCAGTTATTAGCTTCAGAATTTTCAGCTATCAGCTTCTGCGTTTTCAGCTATTAGCTTCAGTTATTTCAGCTATCAGCTTCTGCGTTTTCAGCTTTCAACTTCAGAATTTTCAGCTATCAGCTTAGCGCTTTCAGCTATCAGCTTCAGTGATTTCAGCTATCAGCTTCTGCGTTTTCAGCTATTAGCTTCAGAATTTTCAGCTATCAGCTTCTGTGTTTTCAGTTATTAGCTTCAGTTATTTCAGCTATCAGCTTCTGCGTTTTCAGCTATCAGCTTCAGAATTTTCAGCTATCAGCTTCTGCATTTTCAGCTTTCAACTTCAGAATTTTCAGCTATCAGTTTAGCGTTTTCAGCTATCAGCTTCAGTGATTTCAGCTATCAGCTTCTGCGTTTTCAGCTATTAGCTTCAGTTATTTCAGCTATCACCTTCAGTGATTTCAGCTATCAGCTTCAACGTTTTCAGCTATCAGCTTCAGTGTTTTCAGGTATCAGTTTCAGCGTTTTCATCTATCAATTTCAGCATCTTCAGCTGCCAAATTCAGCTTACAGCATTCACACTAACATTATCACAGGTAATACTTTATATCTAGTTTACAATTATGTTAAAAAGTTAGGGTTTGAAAGTTTTAAAAAATCTGTTTTAGAGAGTTCAATAAATGTTTATCCTGTTCGGCTCGCGACCTGAAGTGTGTTTTGGATTTTGGCCCCTTGAGCGATTGAGTTTGACACCCTTGCTTTAATACTAATGCTTTCGCTACCACAGCTCATCTTTCTCTTTAAAAATGATAACCTGCATGTGAACCTTTCAGATGATGTTTTTCTGCAGGAGGTGGATTAACCCTTTAACACCTGAGGCGTTGCCAGTGACACTTAAACACAAAATCTTTAACACACTGTAACTTTTCAACTGCTAACACGATCAGTGTAATTCCAGTAATTCTGAAGGAGAAAAGCGGCCGCTTTTCTCCTTCAGAATTACTGGAATTACACTGATCGTGTTAAAAATTGCAGTAAATCAAAGAACATAAACACTGGAGCTCAGATGCTAAAGGGTTAAAGCGCAGCAGGAGTCTGCACTGACACCGGAGAGTAAAAATACCCTCAAGAAAAGCAAAAAAGCATCACCGCTCACCTGAATCGGCATGGCCCACAGGTTAGGACAGAGGAAGAAGAACCACATGAGCTGGTTGGTATCTATGGCAACCAGGTTGCAGATCTGGGCAACGGTCAGCTCTCCCATGGACATGT
This sequence comes from Oryzias melastigma, assembly GCF_002922805.2. Classification (NCBI taxonomy): domain Eukaryota; kingdom Metazoa; phylum Chordata; class Actinopteri; order Beloniformes; family Adrianichthyidae; genus Oryzias; species Oryzias melastigma. The sequence goes on from NW_023418605.1 coordinate 1,904, forward strand.
TGGACGTGCACATGCGCATGATCTTGTTGTAGATTTTTGTCTGAAAGAGGAGCAGAAAATGGCAGGAGGAGAACGCCGTCGTGAGACTTTAGAAACATTAAAAATTAAATGTTTCGATTTGTTGCATTTTTTTTCAAAATGTTAATGATTTAGTTTAAAACAAATTATATTTATTTCTCAGAATGAATCAAACTCAGGATTTTTCATCTTAATCATCAGTGAAGGAGCCTTAGTCACATGTTTTTAAAGAGAACCACGAATGTTCTCATGTTTACAGTAAATCAGTCCGTCATCTTTTGTTCATTTCACAAAAAAAGTGAATTTGTTTGTTTGGCATCTACCATTAATCCTAACTTCACATCTGAGCCAATAGAAATTACATGTGGAGTTCCCCAAGGCTCCATCCTGGGGGCACTTCTATTTAACATCATCATGCTCCCATCAGGGCCCAGGTCCTCAAGAACAACAGCATTAGTTACCAGAGCTATGCAGATGATATACAGATATATGCATCAACACCTGCCAAATGTGGGTAGAATATCTATCTGGCAGATGGAAATCAGTTTCATTTGGCAGATGAGGCATTATTCATCCTCACTAATTACAGGGGGCTTAAACTCACAACCATGACTTTTCAATGTCTATCTTTCCTCCTCATTTGGCTAACATCCATTTTAGAGTCAGTTTAAACATTTAATTCTGATTTCTATTGAGCAGATTTAATATTCACATTGTTGCAGCACGAGGTGCATTCAGGGACCGCATGGAATTTCTGCACTTATGCGTTTTCATTAAGAGTTCACCATTGCTGCATTTAAGTACGCTGGTTATTTCTGGTGTTTGCTCACACTGACTTCAGCAAACAGTTACTTGGTGCTCCATATCATAGTTACTATCCATAATAATTCTCAGAAGCGATTACATTCCAATTTTTTTTTATTCTTTCGATCCTCTCAAGACAATTCGATTCAATTCAATTTTGAGTTTACACATTTATACATGTTTGTTTAGAAATACGTTAACAATCTACAGTGTTTTTAATATATTGAAATTAATCTGATACATTCACATACTGTAAAATATATTAGTCAAATAACAAGATTGTTAATATCTTACAGAGTTACATGGTTTCTCTAAAGGAGAAATTCTTACAAAATGTTCAGATTATTAACGTTGTAAACATTGTTCTGCTTCTCCTGGAGGACGTTTCAGTTTGGCCACTAGGTGGCGATCGCGCTATAGCATTACGCTTGACAGTGTATTGCTATAGAAGAAATATGTTTTTATGAGCAAAAACGATTTTTTAGACCATAAATGGTTACTTTAAAAAATATTTCCTAAAAAGAGTTTGGAAAATTCATGGCTGTGAGTTTATAAATATGTTCATTTAGTCAGCAATGTTTGTCTACATGAATCGAGGGTTAGCATTAGCCTTCCAATGGGAAATTCCATTAAACGTTAGCATTAAGCTAGCGGACGTTAGCTCTATGTGCTAAATTCCTCGCGCAGGAATGACGTTGATTGTGTTAGCCATTGAAAAGTTACACTATGTTAAAGATTTTGTGTTAAAGCCTCATCGGTGACACCTCAGGTGTTCAAGGGTTCTTCATCCATAACCGGGTCAATGAAACCGTTCTGTATCAACCTCGCATCTGACGGGAGAACCGGACGTCTCACCTGGATGGCTCCACGCAGGTTGATGCCCGTT
>NW_023418605.1:4149-5490 GCF_002922805.2 Oryzias melastigma
CGAGATGTTTGGCTTCATTTAATTTATAAAGCATCTTCCACCACCAGCCCGAAGTGCTGTACACACGAAAAGCATAGTACATTATTTAATCATAAAAGGTACAAAAGACCACGATTGGGGTTTTGTGGTCAGGCTTCTTTGCACCACTAGTAAATATGGCAGCTGAATTTTGCACCAGCTGCAGCCTCGCTATTACAGCCTTAGGCAAGCCGGCATATAAGGATCTGCAATAACACAAAAGCATGCATCACAATTTCAAGATTTGACTTAGATTAAAAAGACTTGATTCTGGCCAAACGTTGCAGCTGAAAAAAGCCGGACCTGATGACTGTGCTAATATTGAGGTCCAGTTTCATGGTGGCATCAAGTTTTACTCCGAGGACAGAGATCCTAAATTGTTCAAACGGGGCGAGCAAGAGGAGATCAAGAACACGATCCTTTCATTCATTGGGGGAAAACACAACTACTCCAGTTTTGCTTTCATCTATCCCAAAGAAGCTAGCCGACATCCATGCATGTGCTTGTGTTCTTTGCCGTGGACCACGCCTCTGGCTCGTCTTGGCCGTGGACCACGCCTCTGGCTCGTCTTAGCTGAGGACCTCTCCTCTGGCTTGTTTTGGCAGTGGACCTCACCCTCACCTGTCCCCTAGTCCTATCTAGCTGAACAAATACGTAGTTGTAAATTTATATAAGATAATTCTTATTTTAATCACCTGCCCATCCTGGGAGAAGATCTTTCCTTCATGTGGACATCTCTGAGATTTCTTCTTTTTTTCCTGAATTAGTTTTTTTTAAGAGTTTTTCCTTATCGGGAAGGAGGGTCTAAGGACAGGGATAACTGGTTTTATTTAGTCTGTTTAGTTTATTGTATATTATATTTATTGTTTACATTTTATGACTGACTTTCTGCTTCTGTACAATTATTGACATGAAGCCCAAAGCTGCTGCAGCAGGAAGTCCACAGGCTTTATCGTTTCTGCTGGAAGATCATTCAAACCAAACTTAGCTCCTTCTTCAGCTGCTTGTTAGTGCATGTGTGCATGTGCACGCACGTGTGCACGTGTGTGTTTCTGTGAACATGTCAGAGTTGCTGTCAGCTGTGAGAACAGACGTGACTGCTGCGGCGTGTTCTTATTTCCGAGTCGCTTCCTCAGCATTCCTGCGTAACGTGTCACAGCGAGCATCACACAAACACACACAGATCACATCATCTCTGTGCTTCAGGTTCAAACGTCTACAAACCACCACGCTCATTCTCTCACACTCTGAGCAGAACCAGCTTCCCATGAAGCCTCGAGCTTTCACCCCTGGAGGGGTCGGGATGTCGCCGCGTTCACAGTC
>NW_023418606.1:0-6530 GCF_002922805.2 Oryzias melastigma
CACACACCGGATCACCGGCACTGTAAACACAGAGACAATGCATGCGGAGGGGGCAGAAGGCTTCCCCTTGGCTACGTTTAATCTTTGTGTTTCTTATCTTCTCTCCCTGGCTTTCTGATATCTTTACCTACAATCTGTGCCCTTCAGCTGACAAACAACCCTTTTAAATGGATTTCCTCTGAATACAGATTCTACCATTTCTATATCCTCTGTTCCAACATCTTTTCCCCTTTACGCACTTGTAGGACAGTTGATTGAATTGATAGCAAGCTACATCAGATTACTGTGAAGAGTTTTAACACGTTACGGTATATTGAAAGTAAACATCCATTAATACTTTAAAACACAAAATACATTGCTTGATTTTTTGATGCCAACAAAAATATAATGTTCAGACATGTTTTCATGAAAACGTCTCTTCTCAATGTGGAGTATTAATTCATTTAAATGAATAGCGCTGGGTGTAGCCAATAATTTATAGAATCAGTTTGATGCATCAGAGCCTGATTGGTTCAAATCTGATTTTTTTCTTTTTTTTTCGATTCAATTTTGAGTTTACACAATTTACACATATGGGCATAATAGGTTAAAATTACATTAATAATTTATGGATGGATTTGAATGGATTCTCAAAGAGGCTCCAACAATTATTCTGCCTCTCTTGGATTGCATTTCCGTTTGGCCACTAGGTGGTGATTGTGCTATAGAATTACACCTTATTCCAGAAGAAGAAGAAAGAATGAGAAAAAAAAAAAAAAAACGGTGTTAAAGACCACAAAAGGTTACTTAAAAAAAATATGTCATCAAAAGAGTTAGGAAATTGATGCCTTTTAGTAAATAAAGATGTTCATTTATTCAGCAATGTATGTTCAGGTCGACCGAGCGTTAGCATTAGCCGTCCTATGGGAAATCTCATTATACGTTTGCATCAAGTTAGCGGACTTTAGCATTATTTTTTAGATCGATCTATACTTGTTTTGATTCATTATTGATCTATTGAGATTAGATCGATTAATACATTTAATCAACACAGCTACAATTTGCCTTCAAGAGTATAATTATAAAACACAAAATGTTCGTTTTCCACAGATTAAATTCTTCATGAATAAAAATATATATATTTTTTTTCCAATTTACAATAACAACAAGTCTATAAACAAAATAATTAACACTATAGGATCACAACTGCGGCTGAAATTGAAATTACACTGATCAGGTTGATGCCAGCACAGAAAACTTTAACTTTAGTATTAATCAAACAGGACAGATGGTAAAGCTGTAGTAACAGCATTGGGTTTTAAATCATATGTGACAATAAACATGTTCCTCATTAATTATTCCCTTTGAAAACTGCATGTGTTGCTTTATAGTTTTTGGCTGAGGCCCAGATTATACATTCGTATCCTTCAGACTTCCACCACAAGCACGATCAACTCAGGCCCCATCCAGATCATTTAAGTGACGAAAGCTCTTTTAGAAAAAGGTCTGAAACCAAGCCAACAATTATTCTGAATTTTGTCAGAAGCAGCTGAGGCAATGGGCTCTTACCACCTAAACTTGCAGACCATTTCTCTCATGTGTGTGTCTGTATGGACTCCCTATCTCGACTCATAAAGGATATTACAGAAAGAGACTCAATACAGTCACTGTAAAAGCTTTGGTGTTTTCTAATAGTGCATAAACCGTTGTTGAAAGTCTTCCTTAATTTAACAGAGAAAATCAACCTGATTCAAATCTTTGTTAGGGAATTTGTCAAACATTTTGCAGCCATGCAGGATAATAAGACGCCACTCAGTCAATCTTACATCTGTACAGTGTTCTGTTTTTCTCTATGAAAGTATTTTATGATTGTCATTATTATTTAACAATAGTAACATAACCGTTTGAACTATAAACAAATCTGTTCACTAAATGTGTCGAGGTGGAGCATCCTCTTAAATGTACTTTGACATTTACAGAGACTTTCTTTAATTTATCATTGAAGATTTTTACATTTTTATTACCTTTTACACAAATGAATGCAAACTGTGAAGAAACTATTAGGGGAAAAATGATAGAATGAATAAAGAAATCTGCAAAATTTTTAAGACTTTTGCAGGAGTCTCTTTCTGCAGTTTTCCTCATGGAAGGGCTTCAGATTTAAAATGGCTATAACTCAAACTTTTCATTGAACTTTATGAAACAATTTTATCATGTTACATTTAATACCTGGCATCTTGTTTTACAGGAAAATATTGGATGGGGTCGAGATGTTTTCGAACCCACACATTGGCATCCGGCAAAGACTGCTCTGTGTTTGTGTCAGGAGAAAAGCACCAGCAGATCAGCCAGGAGCAGGAGGATGGACCAGAAGCTGAATGGACGATTGTTATGCTGTCGAGTTTGAAAAGGGCAGGGCAGGTATTGTGATGCAAATGCACTTGGATGGAGAGTGGGGGAAGAGTGCATGTGGGTGTAATGTAATCTCCAGGGTGTGTCTCTACAGCTACAGCTGGAATTGCAGTTAACAAAACAGCATCAACTTGTTGGCTTGATGATTACAAAAATGTAAAAATTGAGCAGAGTTTCTATGGGGATCTGCTGATTTTCAAATTGTGATAAAAGTATAAAAGCTGTAGCTTTTTCCTTTAAGCTGGAGTTTAAATATAGATCGAGTGTTTTCATAAAGGTGGCTTATTTTAATGTTCAGAACTGCATGTATTTGGTTAATTAGGAAATCAAAATCTTTACAATCTTGTTTAACAAATATAAATGTATAACATGTGGCAAGAAAGATGAACAAGGATTGTGTCTTCTTGTGATTCAATTGAATCTTTATCTTTTTCAGACGAGCACCTGCGTGACCTGGGTCTTTATTTCCTAAAAGGACCTGTTCTTTCAAAATCTGAAGGTTTGTTTGGTTTCAATATTTAATATTCCAGCTAATAGAAGCATTGGACAGAGAGACAAATGGTTAAAAGAACGTAAAGTAAGAAAAGTTGTGAGCTGATTGTTCATTTCTGGATCCTTGGACAGGATCTTTGTAACATGAGGCCTTCAGGGCTCAAAACCTTCAACTGCATTAAAATTTCTAATATGATTCCAGTGTTTTGTAAGAAGAGAGCAGTTTCTACACTGTGACAATTTAGTTGTTCACAAGATCAAGACTATAACATAAAAAAAAAAAAAAATCAAATTTTGTTCTCCTATAATTTGTGCTCCTAAAACTACTATTTTGTGATTAGCAGGATAACCTACACTTCTATGATGATACGCCATCATTAAGCTAGAAAAGTCTGCCGAAAAGGCCTTTTTTGGATGAAAAACGTGCAAACACCTGGCACATTTAATGGTGCATGCATTATTCTTGCAAAAGGCTACATAAATTTGATCAAAAATAATAAGTAGTCTTTTTTCTAATTACACACAATATAGCAACATAAAAAAGTCTAAAAATCTAAAATACAAATGTAAAATGTTCCCCGTTTATGTGATCTTAACACTGACTGCAATTATCACGGCCATTAAACTTTTTAACTTTATCCATAAAAAGCTCCTATTCTGGATGAAACACTAATGGAAATCAGCTTCACCAGATCAAGATAAGTGATAGTAGAGAAGAGAGTTTGCTAAAACGACAAAACATTATTCAAAATATGCTTTCATACATCCTAAAAAGAAGATTGATGGTTTTATAACACATTTTATTATTTTTTATATTTTGTCTGAACACTGTATTTCTGGTTTGCTGGTCAACCCCATCTGTCTCTTCCCTTTGTGTGTTTTTTTCTTCTTCTTATCAATCACATTTTACTCACATTTTTCCTCATTTGTACAAAACATAACACAAAAAACACAAAACACTGGGTGGTCTGATGTGAAACAAACAATGAAATAAATGAAAATTATCCATACATAAGTTAAAGCATTCACCTACTCACAGTCTCCTAATGCCAATACTCAAGGAGTTAGTGGGGAAATTGAAGATAGGCACGTCAAATCCTTAATATCACATAGTTGAATGGGCCCCCCACTCCAGTGAACCAGCACCCCTTTGAATTATGATGGTGAGATCCCTAAAAATATCTTCATTAGCCCTTAACCTTGCACTAAGCCTTTCCATTGGCAAGAACCTTTGTGTTTTTAAGTGACCCAGAGCATTGCTATTAGTTATGCTGCAACATGCTTACACTGCTGGGGGTTCATATTAGGACACACTCTTTTAACCCGTCTTCCTCAATTAATACTTTATTTTTTATCTGCAAATGTATTGTAAACATTTGAATAACATATCTCAGTGTTTGTGCTTCCAAACTATGGCAGTTCTTAATTTAACTCTTCGTTCTTACAACAGAATCTTGCGACATCCTCATTACCAACAAGAAAAAAAATTAATTTACTTTTCTTTATGGACCACATGTTAAATTCCAGACGAGACTGAGTATCAGCAGATGTGCATTTGTGTATTGTTATAAGATTAAGTTAAAAATCATAATTTGTTATGTGTAACTAAACTTTCTTGAGATAAAATGTTTGTGTGCCATAATACCATAAAAGTGCATTATAATATTTTATATAAAACAAGCTCCTAGGTATGTGCACTTAAGTGATCATCTTAAATATGTTACTATAACAAGAGATGTGCCTTTACCTGCGTAATGCAGTAGACATGGGAAAGTCAACAAAAACTCCAGCCCCAGAATGCCGAGAAGGATGTAGGTGAGCATCGTCTGTGAAAGTCTTGCTGACAGAACGATCAACAACAGAGCATTTCCTATTAAGAGAAAAAAGAAAAAAAAACACTCTTTACTGCCACCTGTTGGACTTTTATGTGATAAGTAACTAAGTTAATTCTGTGTATGGATCTACCTGAAGAGTGTATTGCGAATGGCAGATGTTTCAGCCGCCGTGTTTGTCTGTAAAATTGCAGGTATCCTCTGCTACGAACTTTATCGTGATGACGGTGCACACAGAGGGAGAACACCAGGACCAGCACCCACAGACACACCTTGGCGTACACGATGATACTGCTGCCTTGTTCGTTGCCCAGAAAGTCCATACACTTCTCCTCTTGTCCAAACTTCAGCACACACAAAACAGCCACGCATATTGACAACACAACGTAGACAATCTAGGAAAAGAGAGAAGGAGTCATTATAGAGCAATTTAGAGCGAAACGTCTTGTGACAGTCTTATGACAACACAGGAAACAAAAGGGTTGCCAAGCCTAAGCAGAAGAAAATAATTTTGCAGCTTAAAGTCTATGCAGAAACCTAAAGAAATTAAAACATATTTTGTATTTTTTTAATATAAAATTTAGCTAAAGATTGTGTATATAATTAAATATTAAAAGCTGGTTTCCTTTATAAATAGCCACAAATGGCCTATCCAGGTTGAAGGAATTTTGTGTTGAATATATTACGAATGTGCATATAGTAAAATCACTGTTTATAAGGATTTTATATGATGTAATTCTCAAAAAGATAGAAGATATAAAACGTCTAAGTGTGAGTTTCTTACATGCAGAAGAGACAACAAGCCAGCATGAAGATGTGTTGGCAACGTTTGAAACTCTCTCCTGATGGCAGAGTGAAGTGCATCAGCAGAGATCAGTGGTCCGTCCACCAAAGTGTCCTCCTCTGTGCTCTGGGTCATGTCTACTGAAGGACCTGCCTGCTGAGTTAAGTCAAGAAAAAAAAAAACTTCACTTCACTTAACGTCATTTTATGATTGGCCATTTTTAGGCAAAGATTGCGCAGATTTAAAAAAACACACACTTTTATGTCAAACAGGATGACTCGGATAATACATTTTCTGCTTGTGATGCCAAAGGGAAAAACTGCTAGCTAGCAAACTCCTCAAGTAAACGCAGTCACAGCTCCTTGTTGTTTTTAGCAAACAATGCTAGCTAGCAACTATTTTGGCTAGTCAAGTAAGTAGGTGGCGAAACTGCCGTTTAAAGACAAACAATAAGTACTTACTGAACGAGCAGAAGCTCTCTGTAAGTCCATCTGTTTAGACACCCTAAAGAGCCAAAGAAAGAATGAGATATGGCATGACTTTAACTCCTATATAAGATAGTGGTGACGGGAAAATATGAGCGGAAACTTCTGGTTCTGTCCATATGTGGTCCGGCTTCTGTTGAACATTTGTTCCTGGCTAAACAGTTCCGCTTTACAAGAAAGAGTAAGCGGAACTCAGAAAAAGGCAAAAAACATGTTCACAGATGGTAAATATTTATCCCTATTTCTTGTATTAGCTGTCTGTACAAAAATAAAAAATACAATAAGAAAAAAAAAATCTACAAAAAGCAAAAAGTGGTATACTTAAAGTTTATTTTATGCACGTATGGCAAGTATACTAAAGACTATGTAGCCTACCTGGATACTTCTGCAGACTAAATTGGAACATTTTAAGTTTACAATATATAGATAATACATACAAAGTAGACTTCACTTTTAGTTTAGACCTCCAAATACAGGCTCTGTTTTCTAAACCAACCTGCCACTGATGCTCCTTATTGGCTTAACACATCTGATCCAGGTAATCAG
>NW_023418607.1:0-2587 GCF_002922805.2 Oryzias melastigma
TCATCAAAATCAAAGTGTCTTCTGGAATCCCTCTCTTTGAAAGCCGAGAAATCATGTTAGAAATTTAGGAATTATATTAGTTTGTACTCGTTCGTGGGAGTTCAGAATTAATGGTGATAGGGGGTCGGTGGCATGGGAGAGCCTGACGAGTCTGCAGGAGCCTGGCAGCTCGAGCTAGGAGTCGCAGAGTAAGAATGCTGCAGCTCAGGAGGTCAGCAGATCAATGTGCGAGGATTACGTTGCGCAATGTGAATGTCGATAGGTCAAGAGAAAAACTCGCTAATGAAGCTGAGTTATGACGCATTCATCTGGCCCTGGCCGCATTTTCTGTAATCTATTGTTCAATTCCACTTTCCCTACATTGTTGTGAATCTTTAAATTCTTTGTGTGGCCCATATTTTTTACAACATTTGAATGCTTCTTTCTCTACCAATTTCTTTCACAGACTTCTGGGTTCAAGTTAATTGTTCTCTCCCTCTCTTGTAGACTATTGCCCTCGGTATATACTAATCAACCAAAGAATTAAAACCACTGACAAGTAAAGTTAATAGCATTGATCATCTCATTAGAATTCAGTGTACTGCGGGGAAATCTTGGCTCTCGACATGCATGTGGTTGTTACTTTGACACCTACCACGCACTTAAACATTCAAACCCTGTGGGAGGCTGGAGCCGGCACCTTGACACACCGCAAAACTGGTGAGCAAAAACTCTGCTCTGCAAAAAGCCCAAGGCAATGACTCAGCCTCCCAAACAAACTATGCTGTATTTAATAGCAACTGAAAGGTTGGTATTTCCAATGACTAAGTTGGAACAAGGTAAAACTCCCTGGGCAGTGGGGGGGCACTACACTGAGTTTGAGATTAGCAGTGATCAAAAGCGAAACAACAGCTATGTCCCAATTCTTTCCCTACTCACTATATGGTATACTATAGTGTGTTTTCACTATTTTCTAGTGTTGTCCGAATTTACAATTTAAAAATTGAGTGCCCTAGAAATTTCCCAGAAGTCTTTGCGAAAAATGCTCACTACATTCGCGATTAAAGACCACAATGCATTGCGGTCGAACAATTTTTGCAAAAGAAAAAACATGTTTAAATGTAATTTTTTTTTTAAATAAACCTTCCACATTTTCATCATCAGAGCAGAGAGGGGTCTTAGAGATAGAAGTAGTGAAATGTTCTTATTGATTAGATTTTTGCTTCCCGTGATCGGTAACGTCATATTTGGCGTTTAAAAAAAACGGGAAAAAAAATAGTGAGCATGTGTCTAAATTGCTTTTAAAATCCAGGGAACTAGATAGTCAATATAGTTTTTTTTTTAATAGTTGTGTTAAACTGGACGCTAGCCAACTCCGACTTTAAAGGTGGGGTGGATAAATAAAGCAAAACAAAATGACACAACTTTAAGAAAACTGGAATTTTCCATAAATAAAATATAAACATGAATCCAGTTTTCTAATGGATGTGTCATTTTGTTATACTTTATTTATCCATACCACCTTAAAAGTGAGATTTGGCTAAGGGCTTTTAGCATCCGATTGTTAGCATCCACTTTAACGTTAAAGGAAAAATCCTCACCACAAAGTCTAAGTTTAAACCAGCTGCAAGCATTTTACAGAGAATGAAGATTTAAAGAAAATAAAGTTGCTGATCTGTGGAACCTTGTAAAAGAAACATTTAAGAACTTTCCTATAGTATATCATGGGTGAACATGGCACGCATTTTTGAAGTAACGTTAACAGACAAAATGTTCCTGCGTTTAAAGGAAATACAAAAAGAATCAGGATTTATGTTCAGCTTTTTTTTGTTTTTTTTAACAAAACGCTAAGGTATACATTCCTTAAGAACAGCACCTCAAACAAACAAAAGGTTATATCAAGAATTTTTTTTTTTTTGTTATCCTTGCATGAATATAATTCATCTGACCGGCAGGTCCAAGCAGTGCACTGATTGGCTGACAATAAAAGGCTGCTGATTGGTTGATTTGTTAGGAAGCAAAAGAATTGTAACTTGAATTTCATGTGTCTGAGAAAAGATTTTGTACTTATAAAAAATATTGTCTGTCTGTAACATGACGTTTTACACACAGAAAAATAATTTTTACAGACAGAATTTTTTTTTCTACAAGTACCAAACATTTTTACAGAAACACAGATTTATTTTTACAGTAACAACACTTTTTTACAGACAATATTTTTATACGGATATAAAATCTTTTTACAGACACACAAATCTCTTACTACAAGCACAAAACTTTCTTACATACAGACAATACTTAAGAAACAAATCTAACTTCATATGAAACTATTAAAAAAAAATCTAAATTCCTAATGGTAAATTTTGTCATTTTTTACTGAAAAAAAAAATCACAAATTTCAATGAAATCATTTTATGCTACAAAACAAAGATTAAACATTTAGTATGGTGGACAATGTGGCTCACATAAATCCAAAAGACACAACACAATGACAAAAACTGAAGCACGATGACAAAAGCCACAAAATAACAGAAATGATTCACAACAGAAATGAAAAACTGATTTTTTTTTTAAAGTTTCATTCAGTTTGAAGCTATTGACGCTGAGT
>NW_023418607.1:3427-5479 GCF_002922805.2 Oryzias melastigma
ACTTGAATTTTGGCTGCTATTTCTAAACTGAATGTATTACACATGCATTGAATAAGTGGCTGGATGGTACAGTTGGTTACCGGCTCATTGGAGACCAGGGTTTGATCCCCAGGGGGTGAAATAGGCTCAATCCAGTGTGGGTCAGGATAACTTTTTTCAATTAGGTTGGATAATGGTAGCGTGCAGGTTATAGTAGAAAGTTTCTAAGTGGTTTATCAGTTTAGAAGTCATAAACCTGTCTAAAGGTGTGTGACGCTACGTTCACATCTTCAAAAGGTGACGCTGTTCTTTTAGAATATGGTGTTCACACTGAACTGTTGCTACCCAGGAGTAGCACATGCACTTACAGTCAGAAGAGGCTTTCTTGGGAAATGTCAAAGCTGTTAAAATCAGACAAATGTTGTTCCAGGCTTTTTCTTTCACAGCTCTATTTCAATATATGCTTTAGTTGGTGTCTTATAGTACCGGCCGTCACGAACTACATATTTTAATTTATCCTTTATGATCAATTTTCCAACAGTTTGGACTTGCATGTTTTAAAAAGTACACTACCCATATGTCACTTTCAACTCTGAGTACTGGATTGATCAAGGCTCAATTTTCCAGACATGTGTAACCCTTGTGCTATCCTAGGCATGTTTACATTAAAACTGGGGTCATCTGGACCCCATAAGAGAGCACGAGTAGTTGTTCTGAAGGCTAAAAAATGTTGTACAAGTGTAAATTATGTTTATAAATGCTCAAATGTCATTTTACAGCCACAAATCTTGTTTACACAAGGGGAAGTTGGTATTCCCAAAAAACAAAAATAATTCTGCACTTGTAAATCTTTTACAGATGAACAACTTGATGTAAAACTCATGTACACTTGAAGACAATATATTAAAAATTGCACTTATATTGCATTAAGTCCCAACATATTTTCAAATGAAAACTAACCAGGGGTCATGGTTAAAACATTGCACTCAACATTCTAATTTATTTTTGGTTCAAACCATAGCTAACAACTGTGTTAGACATACTGGCTTAGTTATTCTTTGCAGAATTGGTGCCTTAATCCTAATGAAACAGCATTTTCAAAATGAAGTTTAGATTATGTTTTTATATTTAAAGTCAACATAACTTGAGTTGATGGAACATTACAAAATCTCTATGAAGCCCCAGTTTTTAGCCATTGCTTTACCACCAATTATCACTTACTTGCTTAAATGTTTTGATTATGTGGACTGCAGATACATAAAGCCAGACCATGAGGATAGTATTGCTTTGTTTCTCTGGTTAAATAGAGCTTTTTCTCTATGCAAACACCAAGAGTTGACTGCCTCTCACATCAAGATGTTCCATGAAGAAATGTTCTTGAAAATGCAGATACTCCTCCACAGCTCTGAACAACTCTGACCCGTTTTAGCAAGCAACTTAGTTTTAGTGCAAAAAGACTCCCTGATGCAAATAGAATACTGCAATCGCATCCAGATCATGCTAATGTGCATGTCTAGCTAGTGCGAATGTAGCACAAAGGTCACAACAACAAATCTTATCACCAAAATATAAAATCCTTGGAATGAGTAAAGTATTTAAATTAGGAGGATTGTTAAAATACAAAATGAGAACACGAAACAAACAATGGAGAACAAGAGAAGAAAAACCTCAAAGAGTTAGTCACAAGATTCTAAAACCATACTTTCAATGACAAACCCACTCACAGCAAACACAAGTCTCACCCAGTACAATGCATATTGGAAATCAATTTGTGCCACTTTTCAAGGAAAATTCAATGACAAACCACTAAGAGTAGCCTATATCTGCAAAAGTTTAAGCTCTTCACACAGGCCCCTGTAAAACAGACATTTCAAAGTATCTTAAATGTAACACTTTTGTTTTTGCTCCCATTTGTCATGTGATGAACTTAAAGATCTGAAACACAAAATAGCAATTTCTCTCAGATATTGTTCAGATGTCGGTCTAAATGTGTGCTAGTGAGCATTTCTGCTTTACTGAGATAATCCATCCCACCTCACAGGTGTGCCAAGTGAAGATGCTGATTAGACAGCA
>NW_023418608.1:0-2556 GCF_002922805.2 Oryzias melastigma
CAACAAGTCCAGTAACTAGAATACACTTGTTACCACCCGGTTACAAAGACGAGATAAGGGATTTCCCACCCTCGGTGTGCACTCTAGTAATTAAAAACATATCAAACAGGTTGAAAAATTGAGGGAAAAAAAACAATTTGTATACAGAACTGATTCAAACAGCATAGCTTCCAGCGCACCAAGTTTTACCAAGTCATTCTGAGGCTGCAGTCTGCAAAGTGTGACTGGTTAAAATAACATTTTTTAATTTGAATCATAAAGCATTAAATTAAACAAATATAAACAAACAAATAAAGAAGGGCTCTTTTTCCCTCTACTAATTTATTAATGCAATTTGTGTGAGAAAGGTAACAAAAAGTCCTGTAAAAAAATAAATAAATAAAGTAACTGCTTTATTTTTTTATGCAACAGGTGTCTTACTACAAATTCCCCTGATTTATTATTCACAGGGTCCTTCCACCTTTAAAAAAAGCCCTATCTTATTTATAATTCAAGTGCCATTTCACTGTGGCTGGAAGCGCGTCAATTATTCAACAACACTGTACAGCCAAGCAAGGGGTTAATAGGGCTTTTGCTAGCAATGAGTGGTAGGTAAATGTGCAGCAGGGGACGTGATGTGTGGGGTGGGAAAGATTTATGACTCGGGTCTTGTGGCGAGGTGAGAGATTGTGGCACAAGGGAATAGACTTGTGAGACGGAGAGGGAGACTGAGGCAGTGAAGGGTTTGTAGGGATGGAAACCATCAGGAGAAGCCCTGCCATCTTCTGTCTGTAGAGTTAGGAACGTGTGTGAGATAAAAGAACAAAAATGTCGTCAAGTTTGCAGCTACTTTTACTTTTTATTTCTACATTTTACTGGTGACGCATTTTAAAATCTAAAAATGTTTTTTTTTTTCTTTTTAACCTTAAATAACAAGCTGTTGTAATTAAGGTGGAAGAGACAAATAAGTTGAAAGAATTTTGTGAATATGTCGTCCTTAAGTGAAAAAAAAAAAAACACCTAAATTTAATGCTTTATATGCCTCCAGATTTGTTAAACATTTAACATGCCTGTAGCATTTGTTAAAATAAAGAATTTGTCTTATGTCTAGCCACTTTACGACCTAAATAACAAGTGATCACTTCAACATTCACCAAGTTAAAATAATTTAACTATCTTAAATTAAAACAATAGATTATATATATATATATATATGCCAGGGAATCAAGGAATAAAAATGTAATCGCAAACCTGGGAAAGAAATTAATCGCGATTAATCGCAATTAACTCGTCTTGCCGACCAGTTATCTGTGAATAATCACAATATGAAATCACTCGCAAAACCGTACATTTCATTTAGAACAACTAAGTTTAGTTAAGGCTGTCAACGAACTTAAAAAAAAAAAAAAAAAGAAATCAGATTAATCACAGTTTTGTGTTGTGATTGATGACAATATACAGCTTTTGAACCAAAACAGACCAGAGACAAATTTGTCCTTCATTTTTAAATGTATCAAGTGTTAACCCAGAAATGTAATTTGTGTTACAAATAGTCAGATTTTTGTGAAGAAGCTATCTAAATCGAAAAAAAGTACTAAATACCCAATGAATATGTACTGTATTCCAACTGTAAAAAAAAAAAAAATTAAATAATTTATGAGTGGGATGGTACCTGGCGAAGTGTTTTATCGCACACTGTGGAGGCCTGATTCGGCAAGTGCATTTTTTATTTTTCTTCAATAGGAGTTCTTGGTAAGACCATTTTTCTTACCCTATTGATAGATTTCTTTTAATAATTAAAGGTTGTTTTTTGTAATTTTATGATTTTCCCAACTTATTTATTAATTAGGGTCAAAGCAGAAAGTTTTTGTTTACTGGTACCAGAATTCTGCTACAGATATGTTCTATTTTATAATACTTTTAAGTAGTTCTTGTTCCAAGTAAGTCAATCCCAGTACCCAAGTTATATAATTAAATAGTCAAAGCTAAAGGCATCACCAAGACTAGTGAGATAACACAAAGGTTTTGCTGGTCAAGATGAAAGAAAACTTGTTCTTTAATTTTCAACACTTTCAACAATGGCGTTTGATTCAATCCCTTAATTACATGATTACAAAGCGAGGGCTTCTTATCAAGGCTACTTTCATGTTAATGGATAAAAATTGGACCTGTTGTCACTAATGGGAGCTCAGAAATTTCAAAATAAAGGCAGTCAAGATCCTCTATTTTGCATGTAGTCTTAGAAATGTCAGCAGGATCTCTAGCAAGAATGAATGCCATAAACACAAATGCCAACTTCTTTTATAGTAGTGTCCACATTTTGTTTATTTTAAGTTCTACATTTTTTCTTATTGTATAATTAGAAAAGTTTGTGAATTTTAAGAACCTGATTTGTTGAGTTCACTAAAATTCAAACAATCTACATGAAAAATGGTTTATTATTGTATATAAACAATTTAAAAAAATATTTGTTTATTTTTTTTAAGCACATTCTGTTATGCATTTATTGTGTCAAACCTCATTAGTAAGTGCTATTGCTACAAAGCTTACAATAATAGTGTTCCTGCTGCCTGACTG
>NW_023418608.1:4765-5822 GCF_002922805.2 Oryzias melastigma
GTAGATGGAATATAGAATAAAAAATACAGTATTTTTTTATTTTTCGCAAATGTTGCACGGTCTATGTCAGGGGTCTGCAAGCTTTGGCGCCAAAAAATAAATAAATAAATAAATTTAGGCTGTTTTTGTCCTTACCAAAACCCAGCGAGAGCCCGAGTCCCAAGGAAAATATGAATTTTATGTAGGTATTTATCTTTACGCCATAGATTTACAATATGTAGCTTCAATGTTTACAATAATTACATTATGGCAATTTTAGGTTTTCCTGTGAACCATAAAACAATTCTTTTTTTTAAGTTATTTTCTACACCAAAACATACAAGTTCCTTTCAAAATAAAATAAAAAGATATCTCCATCTATGTGTCTATCTCTATGTCTCTTTCTCTCCATCTCCCCAAGACTCTATATGTCTATATCTATCTGTCTATATCTTTATGTCTATATGTCTATATCTCTATGTCTATCTCTCCATATGTCTATATCTCTATGTCTATCTCTCCATATGTCTATATACGTCTATATCTTTATGTCTATCCATCTCTCCATATGTCTATATCTCTATGTCTATCACTCCATCTGTATATGTCTCTATATCTTTATCTCTCTATCTCTCTATGTCTATATCTCACTTTATATCTCTATATATTACTATTAAATATCAACATGACTTAATTGGTGTACTTTATTACCATTTTATCTGTACATATAATTGCAAATATATACTTTAAGAAATTTGCCCCTGTACGGCAACTATCATCATCATCATTTTGGTCCGTTTTCTGATATTTTAATACCATAAATGAAAGACTATTTATTCACATTTTTATACCTTCTCTTCAGAGCCAAAGAGCCACAATGGAGGGATTAAAGATCTGCATGTGGCTCCAGGTTACAGACCCCTGGTCTATAGTAACATTATTGTAAACTTACATTGGCCAATTTGGTCCCCCATCATTTTTTTTCTCCAAACTATCATCACATTCAGCCCTTTTCCACAATTTATTCTCAAAATCTATGCGGTCCAGTCTGTAATTGATCAATGCTCATCATTTTGTA
>NW_023418609.1:0-1330 GCF_002922805.2 Oryzias melastigma
AAAAATTCCACGAATTCCGAAAAATGGATTTCTTTTTTTCCAAAATAGTCTCCTGTTCTAAATATTTACCACAAATAAATCAAAAATACATGAATTTCAAAGAAAAGGGATGAATAATCAGCGTATAAGTTATAATGATCATTTCTGCTGAAAGTAAGGATGATCTCACACTTCAGATTTAAAGAAGTGTTAACCTTTTGAGCAGCATGACGTGCACAGTGGGTAGTTTATACTCTATTGTGGAGTTCACTCGCACGGCATCTATCTTAGTTCAATTAGACTGATTTTAAACACAAAAACGACCTAATTTGGGAGTTTGTTGATCTTTAGTTATTGGTTCTGTTGCCATCCCAACATATACTGTACAAAAGTTGGTGCAAAGTCATAGAAGCATATTTTAAATCGTAATCTTTGCATTGTGTTATTATTTTGTCATTATGAAACTATTTCAGTAGCAGGAGATCCATTGTTCATCAACAGGGGGATCAAACTCACATCCTTTTCTTTTAAGTGTTTTATTTAAGTGTCTCACTTAAGTGTGGCTAGTAACAAAAAAAGGTCATTTAGAATCCTGGTGATGACAAACACTTATTTATTAAGGTATGCAAAAATTAATTTGCCAATAGTTTCTGTCTTTTTATTTTTTTTTTATTCTTAATAGTAAATAGGGAAAAATCAAATATATAAAATATCTTCTACCACAAATTTTAGCATTTTTAAGACCAGTCAAACATTTCATTTCATTTCTTTAAAAGTTGTGTTCAATTTATTTGAATTTTTCAAGTACATTGGGCTTAATTTAGTAGAAAAAAATGCAGATGCAGGATGTTTTTTAGAGAGCCCACATGCTGCGTTTGCTTTGTGTTTCATACACAGCACTACGTCTTGAGTTAAACCAGCCTCTACACTGCATGTTCATGCAACCTCTGAAACCCCAGGTAATGGTTTTCCATTTGACAGATGACCTGATTTAAAAACAAGCTGATGTTTAAAACAATTAGGTATCATCTCGTCTAAAAATATAAGATAGAAAAGTCAAAAAAGAAAGGGAAAAAAAGGAGAGTCCATGGGATTTCCAGTTTCCAGTCAAAAATCTTCTCTAAATGATTGCGTTATTTTCCAAAATAAAGCCAGCAAGGAATCATAGTATCGCTAGTGGAAAATTGGGGTGTTTTAGAATTTATCGAGCCACTTCTTGTCTTTGTTATTTTGTGTAAAAAATTGGTCTTAGAGGAAAATTTATTTGTTTTTTTGTCGACCCTCCATGTAGTCCTATGATCATTCCTTTCATTAAAGTGTAATCCTTCTTGTTCTGACATCCTCATGGACC
>NW_023418609.1:2364-5836 GCF_002922805.2 Oryzias melastigma
ATTCACACTGCAAGAAGAGGTAGCCTAAAACAGGAAAGAAGAAAATCACTAGAAAGTAGTAAAGTTGTCTGTCCATGCAGCAAGTTGTATAAATAGAAGAAAGGGAAAAATAAGCTAAAATAAAAGCCAACTGCTAGAAATATTTCAGTTTGGATGTTATACAGCCTCATGGGTTAATTGGTGACTCTAAATTGCCCCTAGGTGTGAATGTGAGAGTGAATGTGTGTGTGATTGAGGCCCTGCGACAGACTGGCGACCTGTCCAGGGTGTACCCCGCCTTCGCCCTTCAGTAGCCGGGATAGGCTCCGGCACCCCCGCGACCCCGAAAGGGAAGAAGCGGTTAAGAAGATGGATGGATGGATGTTATACAGCCCAATCATGCTTTTTTTGCAAAATAAAATTAAAAGCTTTGTATTTTTATTTATTTTTTAGTTTTTATGCACTTAATTGTAGCTAATTTTGATTACAGTAATAAAAACGAGTGCAATATATCATTTTAGAACAAAATATGAACAATATGTGATATAATTACAACTTGGCCCATCGTAATAAATGCTAATTAAATCTAAAACTAGCACTTATTCATAAAACATAAATCTAAAATTTTGCTTCCAAAACATTGACTATAAATGCTTGTCTAACAACTTTAAAAAAGGATCCTTAAAATGTAACCAAAAATTTGTGTAAATTGAGTTTTTTTGTCTTAAATCAAATATTTTTTATCATCAAGAGTCTAAGGCAAACCGATTTGACACATTTTAAAAATACGTTTTCTAATTCCATAGTCTTGCTCTAAAGTTAAAGCAACTTAAAAACCTATTTTTGAATGACTAAAAACAAGGTTTCAATATTTTGCAAGAATCAAATAGTTTGCAGTGCAGACATTTCCCCTGAATATGTATGTCTACAGAAGTGTGTGCTAATCACAGTCACACACCAGCATGTGTTTTGCACAAAGATAAAGATAAGGAACTGAACCTTTGGGCGTGATAAGCAGATGACAACTTTGTGACTAAAAAAAAGTGTCTGAAAATTTCTGTTTTCTAAAGAACTATTTAAAGAGCTTTTACCACTTTAGAAAAGTCTCAAATTCATTCGAAGTAAGTGGAAGGTTTTGGTGGCACAAAATTAACAAATCAGTAGTATTATTGGTAGAGTAAGAAATGTGTTCTAATCACTTAAATTCACAATATTCTATAAAGAAGCTTGTGAACACTGTAAGCCCATGGAGGCAATTGATTTGTGATATTGGGCTATATAAATGAAGTTGAATTGAATTGAACTGAGCAAATGCTTAATCTTAGCAGAAACTGATGACGCATCTTTGTTGGAACGTTTTTCACGACTGTACCTGTCGTTTAAAGAAAACCCGGCTGCAGTTTCTTCCACACAAGTGTGGTTATCGAGCTGTGAGGTTAGCGTCTCCGACCGCGGGACTTTCGCGTCTGCTTCCTGCTTGCATGCACCGCCTGCTCCTGCTCTGCAGCAGCTGCACATCAGCTGCGTCTACGCAGAATTCAAACACGCACAAGAACATCATTTTTGAACAAACTCTTTTTATTCCAACAACACTATTGTGTCCAATTCTCCACAACTGAATAAAACAGAATCATAAAAACACTGATCAAACACTTGTTTAAAAAAATCAGCAGTCACAGGTCACACTAAGAAATAAATAAATAATAAATACTTCCAAATAAATATAGCAATAAATTATATAAATATGTTTTCTGTTCTCCACTTGTAGTGAAATCAGAACCAGTAGCACATTCGTTCGATAGTTGCAGTACATCAAAAGGTACCGACTGACACTGAGAGTACACAGTACACAACATTACATCATGTCACACCAGTGTGACACTTTTGTTCATTGCTGCAGCTACCATAGCCGCTTTCACTGGGAGGCTCGCTCATGCAAGCTAGTATTAAAAGAGGTGAGGTCTGAAGGCTCAACCTTACAAAGCAAACACACCGAAGAAGGTTTTCCCCGGATCGTCTTCCAGCTGCTCCAGCATGTTCTTATCCATCACCGTCCGCAGCCTGTCCCCTCTTCTCAGGTTGAACACAGCTCCCATGTACACAGCGGAGTACCAATGTCCGCTGCCGTCCTGCTCACTGCTTTCTGCCCTCTGGCACGCCGTGCGTACAGAGTGCAGAATGTTCCGGTACACCTTGTTGTCCGACGTCCCGTACGAGCTGGACCAGCGCTGCACGGTGTGGCTGAGGTGGACCATGGAGTTGGCGGTTGAGTCGCCGCTGCAGCTGACCGCGAAGGACGCTTGGCTGTAAACGAAGTAGAGGCCATTGCGAGGAATCACAATCTCATTGTTGTCCAGCTTCAGACCCCCCTGGGAGTGGTACTGGTCTACCTCGGCCATCCACTGAATGGAGTCTTTGAGGGAGGTGTTGAATTCCCCTGTTCAACAGATGAAGAAGAAGAGGGTCAGTTTGTGGTGAGCATCCTCTCACTTCCTTCTTTAACCTTGAACCCCTAAAGTCACTTTTAACCACAAAATTAAGTGGTTCCTTCATTTGACTCAAAAACCCGAAGAAATAAAAAAAAAAACAAGGGCTGTACAGCTACAAGTGCTTTACGGATAAAAAATTAAGGATTTTAGCTCATAAAATTGACTGATATTTTTTTATTTCCCTTTTTTTGTATGCAGTTAGAAACATAACCCCCTTTGAAATCCTGTTCGATAGCCTTAGCTGTTGTTGGCTCACCCAGCTAGAGCTATTTCAAAATAAATTTTAAGATTTTCTGAAAACACTTTGCACTTCAGTACTTTAACAGTAAAAAGTATACAAATACTCAATGACTAGGAGTATGTGTACTGTGTCCTCCACTACAAAAAGCCTCTTCTGTCCAACCATCCTCTAAAAGTATCAAGAGAATCTGCGACAAAGCAGAATTTGTCAGAAAAAAAGAGTGGTTTTTACCTCCCAGATGAATGGCCGCTCTCACGTTGGCAATCTGCCTGAGTTTGAGATCTGTAAAGAAAAACCAAACAGTTTTAAACTCCTGCTTGACAATTTGCTCCACATCTGCTGAGAATCATGGAAGTATGGAGAGA
Organism: Oryzias melastigma; assembly: GCF_002922805.2. Classification (NCBI taxonomy): domain Eukaryota; kingdom Metazoa; phylum Chordata; class Actinopteri; order Beloniformes; family Adrianichthyidae; genus Oryzias; species Oryzias melastigma. The sequence goes on from NW_023418609.1 coordinate 5,439, forward strand.
ATGAGAGAAAGTGGACTTACGGAATGAGTCTTCATGTACTTCTGGATGCTGTTTCAAAAGGAAAGGGATAAGGACATGGTTACAGAACTGCTGGGTATAGAGGAGTGGATGATTTCACTGCAGGATTCTCAGATGTGAAGACTCACCTTAGCATGTGAGTTGAAGAAGAGTAGTGCGGCAGCGGCTGTGGCGAGGCAAAGAATGACAGCCAGCATCACCGCTGTCAACTTGGAGCTTGGCTTCCCTCTCATAGTCGTCGGTTGATCCGCTTCTGTGTGGTCACTGACGTTCATTGGGACCTTGCATTCAACCTCCATGGTTCTGTTCTTCTGGTTCGCTCAGGTCAAGCTTAGCTCCTTCTGTGAACTGATTCTGCTAGGGTCCCTTTTTAAAAGGCT
>NW_023418610.1:0-2593 GCF_002922805.2 Oryzias melastigma
TCTGTGCCTTGTTTCAGTTTGCCATAGTTGCATAAATCTTTGATTCCAATCAGATCCTTGTTGTCATTCAATAATACTGGATGAAATAACATACTTTTAACACACTACCATGACTCTTAGACCTTTAGCGCTTTCATTACAGTTCCAACAGACTCTGAAAGTTGAGAAAAGCAGCTTTGTGCTGAAATAGATTACACTTTACGGTAGTTGTGTTGAGTTGTTCCACACTGGCTTGCAGCGGATTAACAGAAGGGCGATGGGAGTTGATGGAAGAAATATACCAGTAGATGGTTTTTATTTGAATTTCTGTAGTAAAGTTATTAATGTTGTTAAAAAAAGTGTTGTGGCATTCAACAAGAAGAGAAGCGCTCCTGGCAGGCATTTGCAGGAGGAAGAAGAGTTGGAAAAATAGATGGATCTTCTTCCCAGATAAAGTAGAACATTTTTGTACTAAAATGTGTAAATGATTAGATTTACCGGAATATTTATTTTAACATTATTATTTAACAATATTATTTTGCCAATAGTGTCACGTTTCTGTGCTACCCCTTTTTGTTTTTTTGTGTTGTTGCATTTCTGTTCCTACAAATTAAAGGATTTGTTTTTGCCAAAATGCTCCTTGCATTCTGTCTGTTATCCATAATCATCTGCTGTACACTTGTGGGCCAAACCATGGGCAGTGATTGACACTACTCACCCCCAATTGTCACTGATTCCCATCATCCTGTCTACATTCAGTTTCTGCTGATAAGTGGATATCAAGGGAGGAATGTGTTTCCTACAAAAGTATGTGTATTGAATGTGTAGTTGGGATGTGTCTTCAACTGGGTACAAACTGCTTCAATGATCAAAAAGTCACCCTCTCATTATTGCACTTCAAGAAGCTGTTGAACAAAAATAAAATCATCCAGACAAACAAAACTTCTTGTGCTGGTTTATTATAGTTTGAATAATTTTTTGTCATTTCAGTTCATTTCACAATGAAAAACCTGCTAAAAATACAAATCCTTTTTTTCATGTTTGCTATTTAATGCAATGGATCTAGAACATTAAAAAACATTTTATTTTTATAACTTTGAAAAAAGGTTCCAAACACAAGCTCAGAATCGTGTCAGGAAGTCTGAAGGGGTCGGTGATTTATAGGCTCTGTAGGTTTGTCAAATATCTTTTTTTTAAACTCTGCTAAAGAACTTGTGGTCTATATTTTTATTTGACAAATTCAAATGGTTTGCTTAACCAGCATTAATTCAGTTCAATTCTATTTATATTGCCCAATATCACAAAAAATGGCCTCATTAGGCTTCAACACCGATTGATGGTCACGTGACAGCAAGAGCTTTCTAACATTTCACTACTGCACTGTTTTACTTTGTAAATACTTGCTGTTGTTTTATTTTCTTATAAAAAACAGCAAATGTCACCTGTTCCTCTGCAGCTTCTGTTGATGCGTTTGTGACTTCTAATAATATTCAGTTTCCTGTCTTCTCTCCCCACTGAGCCTCAAACGCTTTAACCAAAGAGTTGATTTGGCACATTCCATGTGGTCACACAAATGAGGTTTTCATTTGATCTCTGTGGCCTTGCCCTGTTTTAATGGGTTTGTTTTGTCTCCTCTCATTCCTTTCTTCAGGTGTTCAATGCGAAAACGGCTGAAGTGATCAGTCAGCATCAAGTCGAGATCAAGCAAAGCTTTCCGAAGGAAGGGTGAGTCCACCACCATGCAGGTGGTGGAGAAGCCACTACAGTTTCATAACAACTGAAGAGTCTTTACATCATTTTGTACTAGAGATGCAATAGATCACAAAACTCTCTGTTTGATCATGTCATGGTTTTAGAATGACAGTTCAGATCATTTTCTAGATCAGTGAAAAGAGAAAAATAAATACTTTAAAAAATGTTCAACTTCTTTTTAGTAAAGCTTCAAAACATAGATATTTAATAAAACACATGTAAAGTTCTTGAACACACACAAATATATACCACATTGAAACATTTGCCCTCTGATGGCATCGCTGAACTCAAGACATTCCTATCTCTAAAAAATATTCAACATCCCCATATAAGTAAAAGAGCATTCTGGTGCGTTGCATCTTGAACAAAACCAAAAGTATTTACAAAAAAAAGTAAGTCTGAATCCAAATTGCTTCCCTACCCCCATATTTAGTTATGGAAAATAGTGTCTTCAAATTCAGACGTTACTTCCGCCTGATGGTGTCATCAATAGTCACCAGTCATCTATCATCATAAATGTAAACTTCTGTGCTTCAGAGCACACCCATGTGAAGAAAAAAAGCGTTCCTCACCCTACCAGTGGAGGGATACCCAGCCTGACGTCGCTACGGCTCCTTCTAAAAAAACAAAGATTAATCTTTATGGATAATAAATATTTAAATAAACCGCAAGAACAATCCTTTTCTAAGCTTAAATTCTAAAATTTCGGGCATCTGATCCAGATGCCTCCTGGACGCCTCCCTGGTGAGGTGTTCTGGGCATGTCCCACTGGGCGGAAGACCTAGGACACGCTGGAGAGACTATGTCTCTCTGCTTTCCTGGGAACGCCTCGGGGTCCCCCCAGAGGAGCTGGAGGAAGTGA
>NW_023418610.1:21051-24677 GCF_002922805.2 Oryzias melastigma
GTCCTCGCCGGCCGTCTTGGAGCTCCCGCCGGCCGTATCCGTGTTCTCGCCGGCCGCCGTTGACTCTGCGCCGGTCATCTCTGGACCTTCGTCGGCCGTTTCTGGACTCTCGTCGGTCGCCTCCGGGCTCTCACCGGCCGCCTTCCGGCTCTCGCCGGTTGCCTCTGGGCTCTCGCCGGTCGCCTTCGGGCTCTCGCCGGCCACCTCTGGACTCTCGCCGGCCGCCTTCGTGTCCTCGCCGGCCGCCTCGGAGCTCTTGCCGGCCGTACCCGTGTTCTCGCCGGCCGCCGTGGACTCTGCGCCGGTCGCCTCTGGACCCTCACCGGCCGTTTCGGGATTCTCGTCGGTCGCCTCCGGGCTCTCGCCGGCCGCCACTGGCTCTGCGCCGGCCACCTTCGAACTCTCGTCGGCCGCGTTTGAACTCTCGCCGGTCGTCTCTGTGTCCTCGCCGGCCGCTCCCGTGTCCTCGCCGGCCGCCTCTGGACTCTCGTCAAGTGACTCACGTCGGTTCCCTGGCCGCACTCCGGATCGGCTGCGCCTGTCCCGTCGGCCCCCTGGCCGAACTCCGGATCGGCTGCACCTGCCCCATCGGTTCCCTGGTCGTCCTCCGGATAGGCTGCGCCCGTCCCGTCGACTCCCTGGCCGGCCTCCGGATCGGCTGCACCTGCCCCGATGGCTCCCTGGTCGTTCTCCGGTTCGGCTGCGTCCGCCTCGTCGGCCCCCTGGCCGTCCTCCGGACCGTCTGCACCCGCCCCGGCGGCTCCCTGGCCGCCCTCCGGATCAGCTGCCTCCGTCCCGTCGGCTTCCCGGCCGCCCTCCGGATCGGCTGCCTCCGCCCCGTCGGCTTCCTGGCCGCCCTCCGGATCAGCTGCTCCTGCCCCGTCGGCCTCCTGGCCGTTCTCCGGATCGGCTGCCCCTGCCCAGTCGGCCTCCTGGCCGTCCTCCGGATCGGCTGCTCCTGCCCCGTCGGCCTCCTGGCCGTCCTCCGGCCCGGCTGCGCCTGCCTCGCCTGGTCCCTCGGCGGCACCTGCCTCACCGGCCACCTGGCCTTCCGCCGGCTCAACCATCTCTGCATCATCTGGGATCCCCCCTCGCTTCCGGAGCCGCTCGTAGGGGGGGGGCTCTGTCATGGAGCAACCTGCTGCTACCATCTCCAGCCACCAGAGGGAGCGCTCACCACCTACCACCACCTGGACTCACCAGCTCAGCTGTTCCCCATCACCTCATCACCTCCGCAGCATTTAGTCTGGCTCCACACTCCACTCCCCGCGAAGTATTTGTTTGTGCCACCCTGCCTACAGTATCGAGCGTTTATTCCTGGACCATTTCTTCTGTCTCTGACCCTCTGATTGCCTGCCGCCTGCCCCTGACCCTCGCCTGGACTCTGACTTCTCTTTTGCTCTCTCGGATGTTCCCTTGCTCCTGGTCTGACCTCTGCCTGGCTCTTACTACGTCTCTGTATTGTGCCCTTTCCTGCTGTGGATGTTAATAAACCTTACCTGCTAGCACATGGATCCAAACGCCTCCGCGCCTTCGTTACACCCAGCTTGGTGCGCCCTGCTGAAAGAAAAATAGCCCCCTGTTCCCGCGTCCTCTGATTGGCCAATTTCCGATGAGTGCTCCCCCTGCCTGACCCTTCCTCCCTGCAAATTAGTTTTGGCACAAATCTTCCGCATGGGGGTGTGTCAAAAGTCAAAAACACGCTGTAACTCAAAAAGCATTTGTGTGAAACTCTTCTACAGATGAAAACTGAAGCTACAAGTGAAGATTTTTTCAACACAGTCTTACAAGTTGTGTTTTTCCCCACAACCTCAAGTTAAATCTTGCGTGTGTGTGATTTTTCTTCACATGTAACATTTTTACACTCAAGTTAAGGTTTTTGTCAAGCAAGTTCTCACATTATATTCCACAAGTGCACATTTTTCTCACATGTTACTCTCTTTCCTGCAACTTCACATTCAGTTTTACATGTGTGTGTGGATTAAACTTGTGTGTGTGTGATTCTAGCTCATGTGTGTATTATTTACGCTTGGATGTTTTGTCACATAATTACCTTCATACCAGAGCGTGCTGTATAGTTGTCAACAAGCTTATTAACTATATCTTTATGGTTGAGTAACTGCTGCAAGGTTTTTAACAAGGGGACGTACTGAAATGTCTTTTTAGAATTTGCTTCAAGCTTATATTCTACAGCTTCAACCACATCAAAATTCTCCCTATAATATTGTTTGCGTTTGAATGAAGAAGAAAGTGGGCCCCCTTTTGCTACAGCTTTTACAAGGGGATCACCAATAATGGCAAGGTTAACTTCATTCATTATTTGCAGGTCAGCAGGAGTACCGTGCCCCTGGAACACTTCAACAGCTGTTGCATTTGACACAGGCACTACAGCTAACGTAAAAATGAAGTGCAATCCTTCCAACAATTGATCAATGGGACAGTTGGGTACATGTGAAGAAATCTCTAATTTGAGCAAGACAGTGGGAAATTTCATCAATATAGTTTGCTGCAAGTTCTCAATTTCAACTTCTACAAAAGTAGGATCAATGAAATCAGAGGGATTTTCTCCATCATCTGTTTCACGATCTTCTGGTTGATCAACCTCATTCACGAATCCTTTTAACACTTCAGGTTTCAAGTCTTTCACAGTGCAATTTCTGTGTTTTCTTCTTTTGTGTGATTTGAAAGTACTACATATATTGGTTTGAAATAAACAGTTTTTGAACACACAAGTCACTGTCTCATAAGACTTGAGATGGTTGTTTATATGGGTAAAGTACTCTTTAAGTGATGTTAGTTCACTTCCAGGACACAAGGAGCATGTAATTGTAACTGGTTCCACTGATATCTTTAAGGAGTCAACATGATGTCGACTCAAATGTGTTTTTAGAGCACTCCAAGTTTTAAATGAGCAGGGGCATTCATGATAGGTGCATGGATATGACTGTCTTTGACCATAATGGCCATGCTTTAAACGGTAGTGTTTTAGTAACTGATACCTTGTTGATAAACCTTCATCACACTGCTTGCACTTTCACATGGAAAGCCTGGGAAAAAAATTGAGAAAAAAAATATTTGTTCAACTGTGAAGAACATGATGTATTAGCAGCAAAAATAATTATTAAAAAAACTCAGTACTTACAACTAGCTAGGTTTAACTCAGTTTAGCTGCATCCATTTACAAAAGAAACAGGCTAAAATCTGAATTAAAACAAAAGTATTGACTTTAATATTTAAACAAGTAATGAAAAGGTGATTTAAGATGGCCAAAAGTATATGTTGTATTTTACATATAATATATACATAATACACAAAGTTGATAAATCATTTAAATGAGGTGTCTAACCATCAGAATGTGAAGCAGAACCAGTCTGTGGGTCAGTTGGTACCCAGTATCAAAGAAAAATGTAGAATAATATTTCCCGTTATTCATCATTAGATTCTTAACAGTTTTACTTTGAAAGATTTAAAAATAGTCTCTCAGATGCGCAAGGACTCTATTTTTTGATGTAAGACAGTGTCATCTCAAGAGTGGTTAAAAACTAGTTTATTTTACCATTAAAAGATCTTCTTTTCCTTTCTGCTTTTCCCATCAGGGGTCGCCACAGCGAATCAGTTTCCTCCAT
>NW_023418610.1:25161-26445 GCF_002922805.2 Oryzias melastigma
AGTCCATTAATTACCTCAAGTCATGCAACTGTTATGCCCACAAGGGACAGCAAAGGGGAATGAAATGTGTTAGAAACGTCCCTTCCTCCAAATGAAAAGTCCCATTTCAACACAAAGAGGAATGGAAATAGTCTGTTGCGTCAGCATAAGAACATTAAATGTGCCAGAAACTGGGCCTCTTCAGACAGAGGCATCACACAGACTGGAGGAGATCTTGTCTCCTGCGGAAGAATAAATGATTGGAAGTAAGCCACCCTTCAGTACACTCAAAAAAAGGAAATTACCAAACATTAAACTCTACAAAAATGTAACTCGTCATTTCAACTAGAAAATATTATGGTTGTAAATCCTACGTGAATTAATCATGTCACGTTTACATAAAATTCTTGAACGTTATAGTTACTAATTTCAATCACGTTGATCCAACGTCATTTGATTACATTTGAGTTTGCCTGTGGTTAATCTCGCGATATCATGAGACTATGCGAGATTTCTTGTCAGAAGCACGAGCATTCAAATGCATGCACGGCCGAGTCAAAGACATCGCCTGGATTCCTCGCTGTATTTTGGAAAAGGTAAGATAATCTTCTCCATACACAACGCAATCATATTTAATGGCTACGTTGACTACGTTTTGCTAACCTTTGTATTGGCTTTAATGCTATTGTATTTTAATTTTTAAAAAATTGTCGTAGCTAGCATATGTAACCTCTCAGGCTAAAGGCCCTCTGCAGTTGGAAGCTCAAAGTTCAACCCCATCCCCTCATTCTCTGTTTTAAAACCGTAATGTTTTATGTTCAAAATGCACACATTATGCATTATGCACACATAATGTTTCATGTTTAATGTTCAAAATTTCTTTTTGCATTTGCTCAAATTATTTTTGTCTCTGACATTTTCTTGTGAGAAACTGAAACTAAAAGAGCACAACTACTTTATCACAAGACTAACACTAGATTCAAATAGACTAACTAACTGAACTCATTATTTCAACTGACCTGTTATATTTAAGTGGCTTCACAACTTTTGCATTGTGTGCATACAGTTTTATGTTCATATTGCTTGGTACAAACGTGAATTTTCATTTTTTTTTTACATGAAAATAACATGGTTTTGTTCGTAAAATTGTATTATATGCACTCTACTAAAATGTCATCGTTTATGTCTTGTAACAGGATACTGAAGACTCCGAAATAGCCTTGGCGGAGACTGTCATTGGAATCTCTGTGATTCTACACAAAGGTGCAGAGCCCGGTGAAAATGTGGAGAATGTCAGCATCATTT
>NW_023418611.1:0-651 GCF_002922805.2 Oryzias melastigma
TTACCGTAGAGTTGTGATTGTCCAACAGATTTACCAGAAATGAAGCACTATGATTGTTTAAACAATTGCAGATCTTTTCTGTCCAAAGTGACACACTGTTCACAGCAGCGTCAGCAGTGCTGCCTCTCATTGACTGTGAATGAGGTGGAATCAAGTGTTGCCAATCTGTGGTGTTGTTTTTCAGGCAGTGTTTTTGGCTGGCTTTGGTAAAAGTTGACTGGTTTTTTTCTGCCACCAACCAGATTATCAAATCAGATTGTTGTTGTAGAGTGGAGTAGTAGTGCGGAGGCAACGTGCGAAACAGCTTTCGTGTGAATCTGGGGAGATTAAATTTGATTGTTTTTGAGAAAACTGATTAAGATCAGCAGTAAGCAGCACAAACTGAGTCACCGATGATATGGCCTCAAAAATGCCCTATTTCTGTAGCCAGTACACCACATCCATACCACATTTTCCACAACTTATCAACAAATCATACAAGAATAAGCCATTTAACATTTACCAAGTGCAACACATCATGTTATTCCCACTACAGAAAAATTGTGAGGACTAGACTGGAACAAGAGCCAATCCTTCCTGAAAGATCCAAGTTGACACTAGAACACATTTGTGATCTGTTTGACTTCTACCTGAACACCCCCTGCTTGAGTT
>NW_023418611.1:4562-5446 GCF_002922805.2 Oryzias melastigma
TTACAGTCCAGCATCGAGGAGACACTTGTCCCACCCGCTCGACCCGTCAAGCCCCCACAAGTGATGTAGGAAAAAAGCCCTATTGATTTTCAAACTGCAGTCCAGTTTTTTCAGGGATGGCTCCAGGCAAACATGTTTAGAGCTTTTAATCATCAAAAAAAAAGGTTATTTTTTCAGCCTCCTCCTGCCAAAGCGACCGCTCGGTTTGCACCGGAAACAGATGTGGATCCACTCCTGATTAGGACCCTATCTCTGCCTTCAACTGTTTGCTTGATTTATATTCTCCGGCATGCCGCTCACAAGAGGACGACCTGCAGGGAGGGGGACGTTTTCTGGTCGGGGGATTTGTTCGTCCCTGCAGTTTGTCGATGCTCATAAACTCCTCACAGCTTAATGCGCAAAGACAGACAGACAGGCAGAAGCGAGGTGGGGGGGAGGAAAAGGCTGAAATGGAAGGAAAAGTTAAAAAGCAGAAGAAAAAACATTTAAAAAGTACTGAAAATCATTCGGTCACTAAGTCTAGCTTTCTAAGAAACGACAAATGAATAAACGGAGCAACAAAATATAAGTTTAGATAAGAGTTTTTAGCAAAAAAAAAGTTTAATACACTTTAGGTCGCAGGCCGAACAGGATAAACATGTATTGAACACTCTAAAACTAAACTTTAAAAACATAACTTTTTAACATAATTATGAATATTTAACATTACCTGCAATAATTCCAATTTAAGTGCTGTAAGCTGAATTTGGTGGCTGAGCTAAAAGCTGAAGATGCTGAAATTGATCGCTGAAAACGCTGAAGCTGATAACGGAAATTACTGAAGCTAGTAGCTAAAAACACTGAAGCTGATAACTGAAATTACTGAAGCTAGTAGCTAAAAACGC
>NW_023418612.1:0-1263 GCF_002922805.2 Oryzias melastigma
CCCTAATTTTAACTTGATTGGTATGTATAAAATAAGTTAAAGGGCTGGAAATATATAAAGAAGTATATAAATCCACTTACTCTCTTTCAAGTAATTAAAACTATTTTTGATAAACTTCACATTCAGTGGATTCAGTACATCATGTATTGTATGTACGAGTACACTGTAAAAAGTGAAACATTAGTTCAATTAAAAGAATTTCTGTCATTTCATTTTTTTAAAATTACTCAACTCAAAAATGTTGATAAAAACTATTTTTTTAATGTAACAAATTACAGAAATATTGTTAATTGAGCTGTTTTACTTTTTACAGTGTACAAATGTCTATCTATGATTCAGAGTAATTATAAAATGTTCATGACCTAAAGAAAGACATTTACCTTGAAGATTTAGCAGGAAAAATTAGAAATCAGTCTCAGTGAAGTGGTCCCACACCATCACACTACCACTGCCATGTTTGGCTGTTGCTTTGACTCATTTTTCTGTGAAATCTTCTAGTTTGACCTGAGATTTGCTGAGAGTCGCACAACAATATTATCATACGTTAGCTTTCCCTTAGATTGATGAACTCCAGATGAAATGGTGTTTATCATGGGTCTTCAACAGCTTGAGCACAAACTGCACAGATGACGGTCTGATCTGTCACTCAAACCAGAAACTCTTTGATGTTTTCGTTGCTGTGGTTACAAAAAAATCTGTTTTATTGATTCAAATGTATCTTTATTCATAAGATGCAGCATTGATTATTGTCATTTCCGCTAATTGGATTTTAGTGGAAGCTTTTACAACTCTAACAAGGAGAGCAGCTCTTCACTTATATTCATCAATCAAAAGTCAAATTGAACATTTTGGTGGTGATTTTTATCTCTAGAAATCAGAGTAAAATGTTTTTTTCTTTTTTTTTAGTTCTTAGTCATTTTGTGTTTAATTTTGCACATCTGTGACTGTGATCTTACCAAATCCTGTGATTTCAAATCCTTTTTTCTTTCTCTGTTGGAGCTGTTTTTATTCTCCTGAAGGTTTCCTTGTTCAGGCTAACATTCTGTTTGTTTTAGCAGAACTGCAGCGTCTTTTGGGAAATCTGGCTACAAAAACGTAACTAAACGGCACAGCAGGCTCCCACAGAGCTCCACTCTGGGGACAGGAGCAGAGCAGGACGACAATGCAAATGAAGGGGTGTGGATTAGAGGAAATTGGTGGCAGCAAAGCTGGGTGGACACACAAGATTTCTGCAGGGAAATGTGCTGATCGCTGCCTCTGCAG
>NW_023418612.1:1898-5429 GCF_002922805.2 Oryzias melastigma
AAAGTGTTTGTTACATGCTGTAGCTTGACTAAAAACACGTTAGAAGATTTTGAAAAAATGAAGCATTTTGTATCTAAGAGGATAAGTTCACTGATGATTTGATAAGACGATGCTAGAAGAGGCAGCGTTTATGAAGATCGTGTGAAGGCTTCTGTAGAAAACACAGATCAAACAGGCTTTTGAGATTTTACTGAAAGTTTCTGAACAGATCAGAGTATGAGAACAGCTAGAACAATCATTTCTGGAACTTTTTCCTCCAAGTTTCTGTCTTAAAGCACTGCAGTTAGAAATCTAACGTAGTGCAGAGAAACATACAGACTGTTTCAATCTTTGTATTTACAATCAATCAGTTAGGATTGAGAATTAACAAAATGATTGTTGCTGCACATTTATGGCCTAGTCTTTATTAGTGAGTCTGTAACTGCAGCCAGCGATTGATCTCTGGGGTTTTAACATTTACTGCTGCGAATGGATTTAAGGAGTTTTGTTTCATTGCTGTTTCGAATTCTAGAAAAACAAGCATTTACATTAAATAATTAGCTCTCTTATCCCTTCTATTGTTTGTTCTGCACAATGTTTTATTTTTAAAGAAATGCGCCTCCATTTATTTGACTGTTTTCTTATTTCTTTTGCCGTTTTTGCAGTACAAAGCAGAGTGTTTCCATGTTTTTTCTACTTTGGATGGATGTTTGGCACCAAAACACTGTTGTGCAGAAACATCATCATAACCTGTCATTCTGTAATCAAAACATCAACTGTTTCTCCACTAAATCCGTCTTTCTATTCTCTGATGAATATGGAGGTAGGACGGGAAATTTGATCAAATGATATTCTACAGCAGGAGGTTCAAATGTGTTATTGTGATTTGAAGTGAATGCAAATGAGTAAAAACAAGTGTAAGGCCAAAGTGAGTGAGAGCGCTGCTCGCTCAGCAGGATGAGATGAGTAAACTGAAAGAAATGGTTAGTCTGGAGGTGGTGTTTTATTTTGAAAATCCATCTGCTTCTTGCAACATTTTTCCTTTTGGATGACTTCCCTTCCTTTAAAACCTGTTTATGTAAATCTGATGACATGTTGGAAATCTCTTCTTTTAATTCCAATTTGGTTGAACTAATATTTAGATAGGAATGAACTTTGACATGTTTGTAAAATGAATAAAGGAGTGAAGTCTCAGTTTTAGATGCATCCTCAGAGGGAGGTTTGTATCCGTAAATGGTTTGGTTCATTTGAATAGTGTGAATGCTCACCTGAGCTCTGAGGGTCAAGAAAGTTTGTTGGGATGTGCGTTCAGCATATAGTGTTCACACAGAGCAAGCAGGGAGGGGCTTCTTCTTCTTTTACTATTTGCAAGCACATGTTCATCACCTACAGTTGAAAGAGGCTTGGTGTAAAATGTGGTGGTGGTGCAAATCTGGTTTAACTTTCAACATGTGTACAATGCAAGTGAGTTTTGTAAGTAAGACCGAAAAAATGATCTTAAAAATGTGTGTCGCAACGAGTGGACGTGAAAGTTTTGAACGTGAAGACCTGCATTTAAATACGTTCACAGAGACTTTTCACTGAAAGTTGCTACTTGAACGGATGTTGCCGATTCCGCGTGAACGTAGCTTTAGTCCTAACGCCCTTTAACAGGTGGATACGAGCTGTTGGAGACAGGAAAATGCACACCTAAAGAAGAAGTTCCGGTCACACAGCCCAAATGTTCTGTATTACTGCGCAGGCTTCTTTAAAACACATTTTTGCATCATAATCTGGACAAAAACGAGCAGTAACAGGCGAACTTTCATGACAATCAGCATTTATATCACTTTTCTTTGCCGCTGAAGTTGAGATCAGTGTTAGCTCAGCAGCGTGTTGTCGTTGACAACGTATTAAATAGTCCACTTTTTGTCAAAAAGAGAGCAAAAAAAAAAACTTGAATATAATACAAAAAATCGACTGAATATTTGTTGAATTTTTATTNGTTTCTTTTCTAATAACAAACAGCATTTAAGGTGGTGTTTGTTACATGTTGGAGACAGGAAAATGCACACCTAAAGAAGAAGTTCCGGTCACACAGCCCAAATGTTCTGTATTACTGTGCAGGCTTCTTTAAAACACATTTTTGCATCATAATCTGGACAAAAACGAGCAGTAACATCAAACTTTCATGACAATCAGCATTTATATCACTTTCCTTTGCCGCTGAAGTTGAGATCAGTGTTAGCTCAGCAGCGTGTTGTCATTGACAACGTATTAAATAGTCCACTTTTTGTCAAAAAGAGAGCAAAAAAAAAACTCGAATATAATACAAAAAATCGACTGAATATTTGTTGAATTTTTATTTCTTTTGTACGTCACCATGGTATAATGTCCAACAAAGTGTGCATTCCCGTCAGACAGTTCAGGCAACTTTCTGATAATGCACACTTCGTCTGCCATTATCCCTTACGTACTCAGCATCACCCGCTCATCATAAGTGTGAGTGACTTCCATAAGTCTTATACTTCACGATACACCTAGTACACGCACTATGATGTCCCACAAGACACCCGCAGCACTCACACGGGTCGAGCCCCAGTACAAGTACATGTGGCTAAATGGTCACTGATGTATACTTACATAGCACTCCACTAGCTTCTTAGAAGACCCGAAGCTCTTTAAAGTCACCGTCCAATTTAAGAGTGTGAACTGAGCTGCAGAGGTGAAGGAAATGGAGGAAACGTCGTTAGCTGCAGGTATGAATTGGAAAATGGAAGAAACGGGAATCATGAATGAGTTGGAAAACGTCTGAGGGGGAATGTGCTGAAGTGAGGAGGAACGGACACCTATTACTATGTGATAAAACAGACCTGGTGTCCATCTTCTCCTGTATTCTCTGTCCCTGTCTTGGTCAGGAAAACTGGCCTGAAGCGATCCATGTTTGGACAAAAGGCCGACATGAAAAGAGCGGGAAACCCTTGTATTAACAGAAACATCTCATTTGCTCTGAAGTGAAGTTTGATCTGAAGGTAATTCAGTGATGAATAATGTGAAAAGCCAGCGGTGTTCTGAAATTAAAAAAAGGAAAATAGTCGCTTTGCTCTGAGCAGAAGTGCAGGATTGCATCAAATCCTCTTTTAACCTTCAGAAAACGGCGGGAAGATGAACCCCTCCTCGAGTGTCCCTCCTGTTTTATTGAACCAGTCAAGCGTAGGCTTTAGCTGCAGTTGGAGGGGTGAATGTGTGAGACTGCAGCGTGCGGTGGATTAAAGCGGAACAGTCGGTCAGAAAACAGTCGGCCTGAAAACAGACGTTCCCACCACGACGGCTGCTTTCTCTAAACCAGAAATCTGCCTCTGATCGCTTTCATGTCTGATATTTAAGTCTTTTCAAGCCTGCAGACTCGGGCCTCTGACTTGCACTGCAGCCGCTCTTCCAGCTTAAACAACAAAAGCAAAATGTCCCCTGTTCATAAAAATAATACAAATTATGAATATTAATGAGCTCATTGTTGCATTATAGAGTCAGAAACACAAAATGCTTCACTAAAATTGAACTACATTTACTTTT
>NW_023418613.1:0-1234 GCF_002922805.2 Oryzias melastigma
AGAAATTATGCATTGTAAACGACACAATAGATCAAAAAGAGTATCGGAATTGGATTTTAAGAAGTAGCCATATGTTGCTGCTTTCTAGTGCTATCATAACCCTGTCTCACCATCCTCCTTTCCTCAGACATCAGTCAAAAACTTCATCTAAGGTGGCAGACAAGCTTTTCATCAAGATTTTTTTTGTTTTGTTTTGTTTCTTTTAAGTTGTGTCTGCACAATATAAAACTAAAGAGCCCCAAATCCTTTAAAACTGCCTGCTCTACCTGTGCTGGGGAAAGATACCACAGTTAACCGTCCTAATTTGTCAACACGGTTCGACTGGACCCACGTTCGTCATTTCCCGTCCCCTGCGTTGCGTTTAAAGCCCTTTTTGGTTCTTAACTAAAACCAGCTCGTCTCCACCGCTCTTTAAACAAATGAGCAGCTGTGGCTGTCCCGACTGAACCCAGTGAGGTCCTCTGTCCCGGAGACAAACCCAAAAAACTCCCACCTTCTTGACACTCGGAGGCCTCCGTACAGAGTGTTAGGGTTAGCCGTTGTTAGCTTAAGAAAAAAAAAAACACTCGCCCACTACACGGGTCTTTGCGATGTCTCAATGAGACTTCCACGTAGCCGTGGGATTATTGAGTAAACACTGAGCATTACGGGAAAAAAACACAGACCGAAAAGAGCCACAGACAGACAAACGGGTCGCTGATGCTAGCTGCAGCGTTAGCACGTTAGCCTAGCCTTCAACAGTGTTGAACAGCGGTGCAAATGTTTACCAGGGTTAGAGTCACTTCCACGCGCTGTTAACGCCTACAAATGAAATATAAATAATGGAAAAAAAATCCGAATGGACCAAAAACACTTACTTTAGACTAAAGGCTCGGGGCTCCCCGATACTTCATGCCATGATGTGGACAATGGAGCGCACGACTGTGACGTCACGCTGCGTTTGGATGTTGTTGCCACAGGGACGAAAAGCAAGGATGTGATGTCAAAAAGGAGCACGTTAAGAATACTTTGTTAATCCCAAAAGAAATTTTTAAATTGAAATTAGTTATTTAATTATACTTTTTAGTTAATGTAAAAAGTTATAGGCAGGAAAGATCTCCTGCAACTTTGGTGTCACATTTGACCTGGGATGCAAAAATTACCTTTCCTCATGATTGGTTCAAACCTTGATTTTTGGGTCAGTATTTCAATATATAATTTGTCAACAGCAAGTTAGCAAGCAGAGAGACTGTCC
>NW_023418613.1:1676-5429 GCF_002922805.2 Oryzias melastigma
GGGATTTGAACCAGGACCTTCTCACTGGGAGGTGAGCGCGCCAACTACTACATTACCATTCAACTCTTTTTTACTCTAAGAGTATAATTATGGCCCGCAGCAGCAGTCTACTGACTGCAAGGACCATATTGTTTTTGCTTTAACATTCTATCTTTCTGCGCCTTTGAGCCAAAATTTCACCCCCGCCACATGAACGAAAAGTACCTCAAAATTTTACCACACCTAGGGAAAATTGAAAATGAATTTTTGGCATGTTGCGCGTGACCCCCCCCAAAATGATGACATCACAGCGAGCGTTTTCGTAAAAAAAATGAATGGGCCAAAAATCGGCTATGGGGCCAAAAAAAAAAAATATTTCGAAATACGCAAACAAAAGCCCATGGCACGTGTCGGGGATAAGCCCTAGAACATTTGAAATTATTATGGGATGGCCACACGACCTACGGCTTGGTGGCCGTCTTGCACCGAAATCTGAGAAATGGCGTTTTTCACGATTTTCAACAATATGGGAAAGCGGAACTTTTGTTTGTCCGATTTTCACGAAATTTGAATATCATGTCCGTAGCGGGAGTCTACAATGACCCTAGAAGTTTCATTGACCTTTGACCTTGGGAAGATGCCGCCATCTTGAAATGTTGAAAAAAAGCACTTTTACTGCAAGCTACAAAAAGAAATACCTCCTGGGGGGTTTAATCAATTGATATGTCACATCATTGGCCAAGATGGGAATCTACTGTAAGAAAAATGTTGCAATTAGAAGTTGTAGAATTGGAATGGCGTGCGCGTGGCAAGGTCGTAACCGCCACGGTTTTAGCTAGCTCGCACATTTTTTGGCCGATTTGCGCAAAAAGGGTATTCGCGCGTGCGGAGGCTCAAGTTAAACAAAACAATATAACTTTCAAAACCGTAATGCTTAAAATGCAGCCCTGGTACGCAAAAAAACGTTGCAAAAAAAACTGCTGACTCAGCAAAATCAAAAAACAGTTCGCAATTCGCAAACGAAACCAACATAGCTTTACTGGAAATATCCATGGCTAAATTTTACATTATTTTGGGATGGCTCCATGACCTATCACTTTGCGGCCATTTTGTTTCGAAATCTGACATTTTGTGAATTTTACAAAGGTGAAATGTAGCTTTTGTTTGTCCGATTTTTACGAAATTTGACCCACATGCCACTGGCATTATTCTTCAACGACCCCTAAAGTTTCGTTGATCTTTGACCTTGTAAAGGGCCGCCATCTTGATTTGTCCAAAAAAAAACACTGTTAGCACCGGCTTCAAGCAAATACAACTTTTAGGGATATTTATCAATTGTTTCCAAACGCTTTTGGCATCATTGGGAAACCAATGGCATAAAATATATGGTATTACAAGCTATAGATTTTGAACGGCGTGCGCGTGGCGAGCTCACAAAAGTGGCATAGTGTTAATACACGCTCATATTTCAATGCATTGCTATGAGACTTTACAATGTTGATGGTGCATAGTGGCTGCTTAGCAGGTGAGTTCGGGTCAAAGGTCAGCGTCAAGGGCAGCGATGAGCGAGCTCGGCATTGGTGCGTATGAGCGGGCGGCGAGGGAGAGGGTGGGCTGCGAAGGAGAGGGCGGCAAGGGTGAGGGCGGGTAGCGACTGCAGGCCATTCAACGCTGCTTGCGGCTCCAAATTGAAATGTATAAGTTAGAACAAAGAATTTAGAATTTAAAGTTTCAAATTTTACATTTAGACTTCAGAATTTAGAATTAAAAGTTTAAAATTTAGAATTTAGAATTCAGAATTTAGAATTTAAAGTTTAGAATTTAAAAGTTAGAATTTAGAACCTTAGATTTTGGATGTAGAATTTAAAATGTGGAATTTAAAATTTGGAACATAGAATTTAGAATTTAAAGTTTAAATTTTTAAATTTAGAATTTGGAACATAGAATTTAAAGTTTAAAATTTAGAATTTAGAATTCAGAATTTAGAATTTAAAGTTTAGAATTTAAAAGTTAGAATTTAGAACCTTAGATTTTGGATGTAGAATTTAGAATTTTGAATTTTGAATTTAAAAGTTAGAAATTAGAACCTAAGATTTTGGATGTAGAATTTAGAAATTGAAATTTAAAATATAGAACATAGAATTTAGAACATTAGATTTTGAATGTAGAATTTAGAATTTGGAATTTAGAATTTAAAAATTAAAATTTTAGAATTTAGAATTCGGAATTTAGAATTTAAAGTTTAGAATTTAAAAGTTAGAATTTAGAACCCAAGATTTTGGATGTAGATATTAGAAATTGAAATTTAAAATATAGAACATAGAATTTAGAACCTTAGATTTTGGATGTAGAATTTGGAATTTGGAATTTAAAATTTGGAACATAGAATTTAGACTTCAGGATTTAGAGTATGAAGTTTAAAATTTAGAATTTAGAATTCGGAATTTAGAATTTAAAGTTTAGAATATAAAAGTTAGAGTTTAGAACCTTAAATTTTGGATGTAGAATTTAGAAATTGAAATTTAAAATTTAGAACATAAAATTTAGAATTCAAAGTTTAAATTTTTAAATGTATACTTCAGGATTTTGAATATAAAGTTTAAAATTTAGAATTTATAATTCAGAATTTATAATTTAAAATTTAAAATGTAAAACATAGAATTTAGAACCTTCGATTTTGGATGTAGAATTTAGAATTTGGAATTTAAAATTTAAAATTTAGAATTTGGAATTCAGAATTTAGAATTTGAAGTTTAGAATTTAAAAGTTGGAATTTAGAACCTTAGATTTTGGATGTAGAATTTAGAAATTGAAATTTAAAATTTGGAACATAGAATTTAGAATTTAAAGTTTAAATTTTAAAATTTAGTCTTCGGAATTAAGAATATAAAGTTTAAAATTTAGAATTTAGAATTCAGAATTTAGAATTTGAAGTTTAGAATTTAAAAGTTGGAATTTAGAACCTTAGATTTTGGATGTAGAATTTAGAAATTGAAATTTAAAATTTAGAACATAGAATTTAGAACCTTAGATTTTGTATGTAGAATTTAGAATTTAGAATTTGGAATTTAAAATTTAGAATTTAGAATTCAGAATTTAGAATTTAAAGTTTAGAATATAAAAGTTAGAATTTAGAACCTTAGATTTTAGATGTAGAATTTAGAATTTGGAATTTAAAATTTGGAACATAGAATTTAGTATTCAAAGTTTACATTTTTAAATTTAGACCTCAGGATTTAGAATATGA
This sequence comes from Oryzias melastigma, assembly GCF_002922805.2. NCBI lineage: Eukaryota > Metazoa > Chordata > Actinopteri > Beloniformes > Adrianichthyidae > Oryzias > Oryzias melastigma. Next base: position 4,903 of record NW_023418613.1, read on the forward strand.
AGTTTAAAATTTAGAATTTAGAATTCAGAATTTAGAATTTAAAGTTTATAATTTAGAAGTTAGAATTTAGAACCTTGGATTCTGGATGTAGAATTTAGAAATTGAAATTTAAAATTTAGAACATAGAATTTAGAACCTTCGATTTTGGATGTAGAATTTAGAATTTGGAATGTAGAATTTAAAGTTTAAAATTCAGAATTTAGAATTTAAAGTTTAGAATTTAAAAGTTAGAATTTAGAACCTTAGATTTTGGATGTAGAATTTAGAATTTGGAATTTAAAATTTGGAACATAGAATTTAGAATTTAAAGTTTAAATTGTTAAACTTAAACTTCAGTATTTAGAATTTAAAGTTTAGAATTTAGAAGTTCTAATTAAGAACCTTGGATTTTGAATGTAGAATTTAAAATTTGAAATTTAAAATTTAGAACATAGAATTTAGAATTTAAAGTTTAAAATTTTGAAATATCTGGTATTACAAGCTATAGATTTTGAACGACGTGCGCGTGGCGAGCTCACAAAAGTGGC
>NW_023418614.1:0-897 GCF_002922805.2 Oryzias melastigma
GGTTAGAATGACAGATGTCTTGTCAAGTATGCAGATATTTAATCTTTCTTTTGTAAAATATCAATGTAGATATTTTTTATTTTGAATACTATTTACAATCAATCTTCATTACATGACTTAGGAGCTTATAGGTGTGGGAATGGACGACTTTTGGAAAACTAGAGAACTAACTTTAGTGAGACAGAGGAATTGAATCAACAAAGAGCTAAATTAAACGCAAATTAAAACCAGACAAGTAAATGTGATAAGACTGTCTGAGAGCGAGAGACATCTTGAAACTGTATCCACTGAGAGGAATAATCAACAAACGAGACGCAGGTGTGGTGATTGCAAACAGTAAGCAGGTGTGACAAGTAACTGAATCAATACAGAGCACAGAGCTGAAAGGCTCAGAAAACAAAGAAACATACTCGAATATATAAAATAAATATGAGTTAAAACCTCCTTATCATGCAGTCCCCTTTGATAGCTCTGTTAATAAGGACAGGAAAACAGGAAAAATAAGAGTATTAATGGTATTGTGTTTCTTAATTTGATTTTAATGTTAAAAATAATATCTTCCACACATCTTCATGAAATAAACAACTGATAATTAGAATTTTTTTAGCCTTAAGATTTTGCTTGTAACCGTGGAAACCAACCTGAACCTAAAAAAGGCAGTGCTTAGGGATCATTGCAATAGCTTTGGAACAATTAATGTCCAAATTCCTTCATTCTCACTATAAAGTGCACTATATAATGCATTAATCACTTTGTAATACAGTCTGAATCTAAAATTCCGAAATCAAGTCCCTTAGAAATCCCCCGAAGTCCTTGCAAAAACCATTGTACATTGATGCTAACTACATTAGTGAATTTAGACTGCGTTTGAACAATTTTTGCAAAAAAAAAAAGTGT
>NW_023418614.1:1054-4977 GCF_002922805.2 Oryzias melastigma
TGAATTGCTTTTAAAATCCAGGACATGATATAGTCCTACACTATATAGTTATTTTTAGTAGTTGGGGATTAGGGTGGTAATTTTCAGACAGTCTCAGACATGATTATACAGATAAAAAAATAATAGCAAACTAATAACTGTTGCTGCAATTAAATAAGTAAGAACTTCTGGTTTCAATCAATGAAAAAACATATTTTTGTAATTTGTAACATTTCTTTATGTTTATGTCACAAAGACAAATATTACTGATATAATTCAGGGTTAAAACAAAAATCTAGTAGATTGTTTTAAAACCTAAAACAACAAAAAAATCGAACTTTTCTTTGATTTTTTTCATTTGTTTGTATTTGCTGTTAAAAGGCACATGGACCAAAATTCCACCTTATTTCCAGTTTTAATCATTGTTTGATTTCTCTAACAACGTTTTCATACTGGGGAAAGCAGACGTGTGGATAAACAGTGGATAATATCTCAGTGAATCCTCAGACATCCAATCTTTTCAAAGCACAAACACTGCAAGTACAATTAAATCAAAAGACCAAAATCAAGCTGTGATTGGGTGTGTATGTGTGTTGGAAAGAGGCGCCTGGGGGAACAAAGTGAACAACTGTACAGTTGCTATGGTGATAATGGGCTTGAGAAAATGCAGCGATAGATTGAGTCAGTGGAGATAAAGGAAGCAATGAGGATGAAGGAGGAAAATCACTCGGCGGTTTAATAAAATTACGGGCTCATGTTTGACGTCACGCGTGTGCAAAGCAGTTGTTTGTGAAAGGGAGTAAAGGAATGAAGGGAAAAATACGATGATCTCAAAGCCAGATAGACATCATGAAATGTTTTCTTTCCTGCAGGCTGAAGGTCAGCGGTTTGGCTTATGAAAGAGCGACGCGGGGTTGTTTTTAGCCGAGGGGATCATCGGTTATTCTCTATTAGACGTGTCCACCCAAAAACAAGTTCTGCTGTCAGGCTCGCCCCAACGCACACCGCCTTCAGCCTCCACTGAGCAGGCAACAGTCTGAGCCACAGGGGTGAAGGGCACATGTTGCACTGTTGGAGCCATTTAGAGAGTTTGAAGGGGGGGGTCTTGTGCATGCATCCATCATAGTGTGAAGGTGAAACATGGAAAAATATGGAAGGAGAGACTTGCTGAAATGTGCAAAAAGAGGAAAAAACTTTGGATTACAATAAAAAACAGACATGGAGATAAATAGAAGTCAGCGGTGAAGCTAAGCAACATGCCATCTAAGTGTGAGCGCTTTAGCATTCGTGGGTGTAGAAGTGGGTGGCATTGAAGGAAATCAAATCCTCAGGCCAAGAGTCCACACTGTCAGGCTGCCACCGTGGGCCTCAATGAACAGGCTCATCGTTGAGAAGAAACCTGGAGGTACTCACACCGGAGGGCGACTCAAACCTGCCAAGCCTTCTTCCATCCTGGTGTTACATTCCTGACAGAAAAATGTTCCTTTTGTTAAAAGATTTGACTGCTGTGTAAAAGCTCCAGATATTTCTGAGTCCCAAACCTTTTGGTCCATTAGAAGTTTGAGTCATAATGCAGCTGAGAAACATCTAAAATCCATATTATACTCAGGCTGAAAGTTCGATTGAACTTCGTTTCCCACAATGCAATGTTTGATGCAAATTAGTTATGTTACATAACTAGGCTTATGGATTTTTTTAATCTACGAATAAAATAAGTATGAGAGGATTAACATAGAAGCTTTGTAGGCCTGCTAACATTAATACCTACTTTCATCAACAAATTTCCCTAGAAATATATATATAAAAATCTCACTAGCTGGTTAAACTGTTTTTATTTTAAATATCTATACACTACCAAAACAATTAAAGAAATTATGATTTTTTTCACAAATTAGGTGAAAAGTGTTTCAGTTTTCCTTAAAGATCTTAAAAAAAAGATATTTCTTCCAACCGTATTTTGGCTTTGAGCATTTTTCTAAATTTCAAAATAAAAGGCATTGTTGAGTTGAATAAAAAAAGTATTTTGTTCAAAAGAAAAAAACATAAAAAAAAGAAAAAAGGGAGAAATTGGGAGAAACTATTTGACAATTTAAAGTCAGTTGTTCTGGAGTTTGCACCAATAGCATTGTCACCTGGAAGCTTTATCTTGTAATCGCAGCATCACTTCCATTATCTTTCTGTAGGCCTTTTTTCCATCAGGGGAGATGGATAGTGACAAGTGAGTCTGTCTTGAGCTTCATCTGTTTCTTTACATGATGACTGCAGAAAAACCTAAATGGAGAATCCATCTCTGGGTTAATTAGCAGGATGACATCTCCTTCCATCTTTCTCCACCTGCAGCTTCCTGTCAGCCACCTCCCTTTCTCGATATAAAACCTGCGTTTAGGAATTGGGCTCAAGCTGCGAACATTTCAATATTCTGCATATTAAATCCTGTTAATTAAGGGGAATGATAATGTGTGTTTTTCATGGCTTGCATGTTTCTGTTGGCAGGAAATCCATCTCTCATCTATCTGTCTTTTGATGTATGGCTCTTCTGATGGGCTCTGTGGCCTTGTGCTGATAAACTAAGCATCAAAGGACATTAGTATATCAAACACGATACCAACATGCAAATGTGCCTCCGCTTGCATGCACACACGAATTTATATAGGCTGGTATAAAGTGAGCTCATTAGGAGGATATGGTGGGAAACTCTAGGAAAGGTCGGTTTAACACAAAACTGTGATTTTTCTCCACTGATATGGAGTCAGATTTGACTTATAGAGCAGATCATTATTCATTGAAACTTATTGTTGACAGAGAAAATCTTGATAGGTTTTAATCGTAGCATTATGTGGCTCTTTAATTCCTTCATTGTGGCTTTGAAGTAAAATCCTAACAAAAAAATAAGTTATTTAGTTAGATTAAGCACATATTCTAATTTACACTGCACAGCAGTGTCTAGTTTTTGCTCAGAGTCAAAGTTCCCTTAAATACATCATTGCATTTACATGTATAGATGAAAAAAAAATTCTAAGTCAGTGATGTCATGTTTATATTTGCTAGTAAAAAAAGAAAAATTATAGTGATGAATGATAGTAAATGTCACATTGAACTGTGTTTCTTGCATGTTCAATTTTAGTAAATCTGGAGGTTCCTATTTGACACAGGGTGCACTTTATTTTGAAAGGAATTTGTGCTGCTGTCAAAAGTAAAATAGTTCAAGTTGTAATTCATAGAAAAATGTAACACTTTTATAATTTAACTATTGTTAATATTTAAAATGCAAAGTTCAATTAATTACTTAATAATCACATAGACATAAATAAAAATGATTTTTTCTGAAAGGTTAAGTAGATTTTTTGGCTCTTTCTGGGTTTTGATCAACAAGAAACTGACTGGTTGCGGATTCCTAATCTAGACTGAATGAACTTTATGAATATATATGTTAACATATTATTTGGAGAACTTCCTGACAGTAATATTTGAAAAATGTTGATTTTTACACGATACCAAGTTTTGTTATTTCAGTTAATAAATGCTAATAGAAAGAAACTCAGTTGAACACTTTTAAAACACTGATAATTAACAGAAATGTGCATATATTTAGAAGGGATCATTTATTACAGCTTAAAACTAAATATGAAGCAATAAATTGTTACTTTTTCTTGAGAATTCCATAACTTTGGTTCATGCAGGAGCTTAAATGGTATATAAACTGTATGTTATAGCTAATAACTCATTTCACAATTCAATAACTTGAGATATCTCAAACTGTGCATAATAAAACCAATTCACCTGTCTACTATGAGGGGAACAATCACTGGGTAAAACTCCCTGCATTGTCTGTTTGCACCTTTTAATGTTGTTTTCCAAAAGCATGGCTCCGCTCATTCGTCCTGCTGAATGTTCCCTTAGTATGGCGGCAAATTTGCGTCATAAGTCAGACACGGGCGTATTAT
>NW_023418615.1:0-5343 GCF_002922805.2 Oryzias melastigma
ATGTTGTGCAAGACGATCAAGAATCCTGGGAAGAAACGAGACCGTTTTTTCTGACTTTTTTATTTCCTAAAGCGTGGATTCCTGTCCAATGTTTGCTTCTGCCTGGCCTGGGCGAGCTGCAGCGCTCCACCTATTGCTACTTTAGATACAAGTTCTATGACCAGGAAGCGTTCTGCTCTGAACTAAAACACCCGCATGTTGAGGAGGACGAGGAGGTCCCGGCCACAGTGCTGTTTGAAGGAGGCAGAACTGTGGAGCTGCAGTTCACTCAGCCTTTGCTGTGGTATCTGCGAGAGGAGAAGCTGGAGGTGCAGGTGTGGGTCACATTCACTAAGGACAAAAGCAGGAGGCCCAGTGACCTGGACCGCCTGGTGGGCTCAGCGTTTGTGGATCTTTCTTCTCTTACAAAATCTCTTAAGGAGAAGCAGACTCTCAGTGGTATGAAATAAAACATTTTCTCCAGCGCTTTTCCTTAATCCGCATTAAAGTGTTTTCTGTCTTAACAGGAGTGTATCCGCTCTTCATGCGCTCTGCAGCGGATTTACAAGGTGCAGCTCTGAGGGTCCACATCACACTGGCAGCAGGTTCTGCTCCCGCTGAGGAGGACACTCACATTGACTCTGAGAGCCAGGAGGAGCTCATCTTAGAGGAGGAGGAGGAACCAGACCAAGAGCCCTCCCCAAGGTCACCCAGAAGGCCACTCACACAAAAGGGGCAGAAGAATAAGTCCTTCAGAACAACTCCAGACATCACGTCTGGACAGCACACAGAAACAAGCATTGAAGACTCTTTTCCTGTGACTGTGTCTGTGGACCGGGCCATGCACCTCAACCTGAAGGGTGAGGGGGTGATCTGAAAACTCCTGTGATTTTTAAAAGCGTTACATTAAAAGATGTTTATCCTTCTCTGGCAGGTTGTCCACTGGCGGAGAGAAGTGAAGTGACTCCTTGCTGCTGTGTTTCCTACATCACTGCAGACTCAGCTGAGCCGGTGACCACAGCTGTTGTAGCCAACGCAGACAGTCCTGTGTGGGATCACCAGCATGAGTGCAGGTCCAAATTATCACAATTAAAATGATAGCTCTGCATATTAATTACAAGGTGGCTATGGATTTTTAAAAGGTCTTAAAAGGTCTTGCATTTTATTTTACTAAAATTAAAGTCCCACTCTATATGTATTTTAATCGTTCCCGGTGGTCTTTTACTTATGATTATGCAGTTTTTAGTCAAAATCAAACAACATTTGTCACTTTTTAAAGACATTTTCTGCAGAGCTCCAGGAGCTCATTAGAAATTCACTTTTGGGTTGTAGGTGGGACTATTGGTGCAGAAGTTAGCCTAGCTTATTTCCTAGCATGTCTTTGTTTAGCAACCAGCATCCAAACTGACATTAGCGTAGAAAAAAAAAACAAGAAATATCGAAGCTGCGCAGCCGTACAGATTTGATCCAGAGGGCAGTTCAGGCAAGGAAAATAAAGACAGATGGATCTATTGGTTTTCAAGTGGAGTATTTAGAATTAAAACAGAGAGGGATGGTTTTTGCCCGCCCATGTGAATAAATACATCTTAAATCTTAAAAAGGGATTAAAAATCCTTAAATTTCTTTTAGTCAGTAGACACTCTGATCAAATAGCGTGGTGACCTGTTTTGCTTCTCATCTCCAGGCTCGCCAATGATCTACTGACTGATCCTCAGCAGTCTCTTGTGTTCAAAGTGTGGCACAAAGGAGGTTTGTGAACCTGCTTCAGACGTAATCTCATCTGATGCAAAACGCTTGTTCACTCTCGATTAACTTCCTCCTGCAGAAATGGAGAGGGTGATTGGCTTTGCCTCTGTAGACCTGTCCCCTCTCCTCTGTGGTTTCCCGTCGGTGTGTGGCTGGTACAACATCACAGACTTCAGCGGTCAGTGTCACGGTCAGCTCAAAGTGTCCATCACTCCTCTGAGGGGAGTTCAGGAGCTGCGTGCGCAGAGGAGAACTGCGGAAGAAGAAGCTAGCAAAAAATCACCCGTGAGAGAAAGTTTTATCCTCCTAGATGCTGATATAGATATTTTTTTGGATTAAAATTTGATTAAACATTCAGGCAAAAGTTGTTCAGTTTGGCTCTGAATTGTGTGACTCCTTGTGTCTTGTATTCAAATTTAAAAAAACTAAAATGTTCTCAATTTCCAGACTTTGTTTCATACCGTTCCTCTGAGCTACCAAACCACAGCAGTGTACAGCAGCTTTCCATCTCATATCAGCAGATATCCAGAGCAGAAGATCTCTTCCCCCAAACACACCAACCATCTGTTCTCTGAAAGGTCAGTGTAAGTGTATACCTGCATGTTAAAATAATGAATCTGCTGCTGTAATCATCTGCTATTGGAACAACTGTTTCAGAGTCAGTGAGAGTGATCGCCATCACGAGCACATGGATAAGGTGCGACTCTATCATCAGAGTCTGCAGGAACAAACATCTCAGTCCATTTACAGCAGCTCAGCCAGTGACCCAAATCCCTCCAGCTCGCTCCTTTTCTCAACTCTGAGGTACCGCCATGCTCTGTGCTCTCAGAAACTGAAACGACACATCAGAGATCCCACAATGTCTTGGGTTTACAGGAAAAAGCTGAGTGAGCTGGACAACATCCAGAGGTACTTCAACCGTAAGCTCTCCACTCCGACATTCCCATCCACGGCTGAACAGGAGGATCCAGACCAACCGGAGGAGCAAAAAGATCTGGAGGCCGACACAAGTCAGCTTCTTCACAAGTCTAACCAGTTGCTTGGAGAAGTTAGTAGCATCATCAGTGGTGAGTGTCTTCCTGACGAGCTGTACACAGACTCATAGAATCATTATCAGACTCATTACTTTGTGACTTTTTATGTCCACAAAAACCTTTAAACATTTACAGCACAACCGCAGCTGAAGTATATGCGATAAATTGAATGGGTTTCCTTTATTTTCTCAATATTAAACTTAAACCATATTATAAAGAGGGAGGGGTCAACAGTAAAGCTATTAGACTACAGACTAAAAATAAGTTGCTGAATGTCCTCTGGCTGCTTCATTGTTTCAAACTAAAGAGTTTCTCTACTAATAATAAAACATGTGACATATTTGTTATTTTTCAGACAACTCAGTCCCTAAACCCCAAAAAGGCTGTGATAAGAAATTGGTCAAAATGCAAATATAATAATACTTGTTATGCAAAAAATGAGCAGTTAATAATAATAAGATTAAAGTTACATTAATTATACTCTTCATACTTTTTTGTTATCACTCAGGTCTCGGAGGACGCCACCTGGAAACCATTAATTTCAACACACAGGGCCACTCAGGCAGCTTAGGTGTGGACATGGGCGTGGAAAGTTCAGGCCCTCCAGTTATCCCTGAAAGCATCAGCAGTCCCACGAGGATCACTGATGATCCGCTGGACATGATGTCTCCTTCACAGTCACTGCCAATGTCTGAAGACAACAGCGACTCAGAGCCTGAGGAAGAACTAAACAGACGAAACACTGAGCTTTGCATGTCTGAAGAGGAGCATGAAGAGGAGGCGAGGCTAATGCACGATGAGGAAATTGATGATGAAGAGGAAGATTTTGAGGAGGTCGTGGTGAAGCCGAGACCGCTCAATGAAGTGACCTCAGTAACAGACAAAACCAGCCCTTGGACCAGCATCCTGTCAGACCCGGACCTAGTTTCTGTAGAGAGCTTTGAGACGCCGCAGAGGTCAGATGTCAGTGAGGATGAGGATGAAGAGAGTCAAGCAGCAGCTCCTGGCTCCAGTGGGAAACAGGAGGAGAGTGACCGCTCTTCAGACCCCTCAGAGAGGGGTCACGAGAGGTCACCAGCATTTGAGACAGAGGACGGCCTCCACAAGAACCACACGAACTCTGTACCCCACACATCTGCTCAGAGATCTTCTGACACTCCACAGCAGGAGGATTCACCACTTCAACCGTATCCTTCATCTTTGCTCACTATATTTTCTACTTTCTAGGATTTTATGTGTTTTATATACTTATATGATGTTCTCTACTTAAGTTCTTTAACATTCCAATGAAGCTCCGTCCCGTTGGAGATCCCAAACTTTTTCCTTCCCTCTCACCAGCTGGAGGCTTCGCTCAGAACTATCCAGTTAGCTCCAACCTTCTCTCAGCCGACCACCAACCAAGTGGGTATCCATCACCATCCATCACAGCTTCCTTCATTTTTTTTATCTTTTTACCACAAATTCACATTTTGATAATTATTTGGAAAAACTCAATTCAAGCTTGTGACACTGTGTAAAACATCACATAATTTGTGAGCTGAGGTTCAGTTTATTTCAGACTGACCTCTAGTGGCCAAATTGTACATAACAGGCAGCAAAATTAAATTCCTGTTTTTCAAAAATCTAACTATTCTAGTGAGATTTAACAATATTCTACAATATATTTTTGCAATTTACAGTATCAAGTTTTTTTTACATTTAAAATTAATTTAGTCATTATCACTCTTTTCTTCACATCTACGTATTAATTCTTTACATCTGAAGGCTGGGTGAGGTTACAGGTCTCACCCAATAACTGTCGAGACTGAGATAAGAACCCCGAGCCTCCTATTGGTAAACAAACAATTATCTCAGTGACCTGCAGCCACTGAGCTGGGGCTGTAGATGCTTTTTACTTGAAACACGTGCCACATTTTTTTTCCAGCACTTAATTTTCACAGCGTCAAATGAGGGAAAAAAAAAAAAAAACATTTTCTTGAGGCGAACAAAGACGCCAGTTCCTCCTCACAGGTACATTCAGTACACCACGAACAGATCAGTTTTCAAAAGAAAAAAAGAAAAGATAACTGATCAACTTCTTTTCTTAAACTCTTTTGTCATATGGAATTTGACAACAAAAGTTTCCTCAGTGCAAACCCGTCTTAAACAAAGAAATGTACAAAAAATGAAATCCATAAATATGTGAAATAAGAATTGTATAAAGCAATTAATTACAAATGTTGACACTTTGTGGCAGCTCAAGGGTCCTAAAGCTCCTCACTTCAGAATTTCTTTTTCTGGACCCAAACACATTCAGAACATTTTAACTATAAAAACTCTGGATCCTCAAAGAATCAGAGACATTTCCTCGATTCAGTAAAAAGGATTGATGTTCTGCTTTTTTATGAATGAGAAATCAAGTAAAGAACTGTTGCTAAAATAGTTTTTGATACATTAAATAGAAAAGTATAATTTTAAAAAAAGAGTTAAGCTTTGTTATAACTAGTGTAATTGGGTTAAAATATTCTTAGTAAAAAGTATGGAAATTATTTTTAAAACAATGCAGACAAAAATGACATTTGACCTACATTCTGTTACCAGAACC
>NW_023418616.1:0-4382 GCF_002922805.2 Oryzias melastigma
CATATAATTCAGCTGAAGAAACAAATTCTCGCCCTTCGACCAGGTTTAGTTCCGTATTGAGCTGAGATCACCGAGCCCTACTTCCTCTGACAACCAATCAGGTCACGCAGTCGAAACCAATTCGCCAATCAGGACGCAGCAGTGTGCCCGGGTCCTGTGAGCAGCCAATCCAAACTGAGCATTGGATTTCCAGATGTGTGACGTCGGTTGTTGACTAAGCTAAAAATAGGAAATGAAATAAATAATAAGAAAAAAATATGAAAACAAAATGTACATAAAGAGTACTGGAATATGATTAAGATGGAGAACCTTAACTATATTTTGGGTCAACAGTTCAGAGCAACAGATGGAGGAAATAGGAAAAGGGTTTAGACAAATATATTAATCATTTTTTGTTTATTGCAGAATTGCAGTTAACAATAAAAGCAGTGTGTACTGTTAAAATGGTGTTCATCATATGAATACATAATTAAACAAGGAGAATTATGTTTGCAGTGTTTTAATATGAAACAATGGAGCACATTAATGACCAAACAAGAAAGAAAGTGTAAATGACTAACAGAAGTTCTGCTGTCCAAATAATGATTCACATAGTTACAGAATGTGACTTATATTGCATAGATTTATATAGTATTAAAATAAATTTAATTTGACAGAATTTAAAACTAACAGAAGACCTAAGAAAGCAATAAGACATGTGCAATACTCTTAACAATACTTACCAGTGCAATATGTACATACATTCAGGGTATTGTGCAATGTTGATTTTCTTCATTATTTATATTTTTTTATATTGTATATTTAGCTATATTACTTATTTTGCTATTCTATTTTATTACTTCATTTGTTATTCTATTTTACTTATTTTGTATTTTTACTGCTGTACGGACGCTGGTACTTGAATTTCCCTGAGGACCTCCAAAGGGATTAATAAAGTATTTTCTATTCTATTCTATTCTATTCTATTCTCTTCTATTCTATTCTATTCTATTCTATTCTATTCTATTCTATTCTATTGTAAATACAGCAGAGCAGGAAAATGACAAATAAAACACTTGGGAATTATAAAGAGTAATATAAATATTTAAAAATAGAACCAAGATTAGTTCAGATACTGAAAAATAAAGCAAAAACAGGCTACCTTTCATTTTTCATGGTTGGATATTTAAAGCAGCATGATGATGATGTTCTTAGAGTAACACATCCAGTTGTCATACCTAAAACAACCACTAGATGGAGCACACCAACTGCTGAGATCAGGGTAGATAGCAGGTTTAAGGAGAAACGAATCTACTGCTTATAATAAACTAAAACTAGTATTTAATAATTTTAGGTTTTTCTATTTTAACTCACAATACCAGATGGAAGAGCCTGTCTTTTATTGAGAACGTACATCTTTTATTCTGATATTGCATAACCAGAAGACGATAGAGGAGATTTTTTACAGCACTTATAAACATTTATGTTATTGCATTTAAAAAAAAAAGACATTCCTGTTTTGGTTTGTATGCAATTGTGTTCTGAATTTCTTCTTTTTTTAACCTGATGTAAATTCCCTTTAATGTTTTGTTACCGTGGTTGTTGTACACTTTTTGTGTACTGTCCTAATTCGTAAACATCGAAGACATGGGGCTTATTATATTTTTTAAATGCTAAAAGATAAAAAAAAGTTATCTTCAAGCAGTCTGTTGAACATGGAGATTTTGCAACAGTAGTTTGTGGAGCAGATAAACCAGTGCTGTGTAGAAATCCTAAAAAATAACCACATTTTCTGCATTTTTTTATTCAACATTGATATTTAAGTGATTTTGATTTCATTAAGAAATACTGTTTTCATGTTGTGAACACACAGAGTTTTCAATTCTTAATTTCATCAAAGAGTTGAAAAACAGAAAACTGGTTCTGTTCCTAAAAAACAATATTTTATCTCTCAGAACTGACCAGAGCTAATGGATAAATGAAGCAGAAAAACCTTTAGCACTCGGATTTGACATAAATGCTTGTCAGAGGTGGGTTATGTTGATGTCTTTGCATGTTTTGTGTGTTTGTTTTTTTTTTTCAAAAAGGACAGTAAAAAAAGATTGAGATCTGTATTTGAAAAACAAATTGGAAAACAGGCATGAAAAAATAAATACTCATGAGATTTATGCAAGTTTTTAGACAGGTTGATCATTTCTTGGTAACTTCGAATTAGGAATGTGTGTGGATGAATGTCTGTTTGTTTGATTTTTGTTTAGTAGAATGACTTTAGAAAATATAGGTCATGTTTTGGTGTACCCCCAAGATTTAAAGTGGCCCCCCTGCGGCTACCCGCACGAAAAATTTCTGGAGGCGCCACTGCCTTCATGACCGGGTGATTGAAATGAATCCGCACCAAGGGGGAAAAAAAAGTTTGCCGCGGTGAAATAAACAAGCTGTAATGGCTGCAACACATGAAAAATTATTTTAATAAATAAATATTGATCAATAAGTTCAGTTTGTTGAATAATAACCAAATAAGATCAGATTACACTCAGACTTACTTTCTGTTCTGCTACATTTGAATATGAAATATGAGCAAGTTTTTACATAAATATAGGGAAAGCATGTGAATGGTAAAGCTGGTATATTTGTATAAATGTACGTGTTTGTGTGTAGATCTTTGTGTGTGCTTGATTATATGGACAGACGTCTGATGAAAAAAAGAAATAATGGTACTTGATTTCTGTTCTGAAATAGTTCATATTAAAGATTAAAATTAACATATATTGTTAGGGGGTAGAATTAAAAAAGGTTTTTTAAACTTCTTCCTATTCCATTTCGAACTACATAATTGAGGTGTAATATCTTTTATTTATAATTTATATATATTTTGATAGGTCAGAAATTCAACATAAAAAAATTCGGAGCGAAAAACTTCGCCCAAACAGTGTAGCAAGTTCCTGCGACGGCGATGGATCTGCTCCAGCTCCTCCAAAAGTAAAAGTTGAATCAAATACCTCAGACACATTTCGAGCTTCACACGTTCAAGGAAATTAACCCGCAAAGCTACACCTACTTGTATTTTGTTCAATTAAATTATAAAAAGATAAAAATAAAATAATGATTTTTTGAAGATAGAAAATATTTTTGGGAGCATAAAAATTTGCTGTTTAAAGAGCAAGGGTTGAAAAAAAATTCAGGATAAAAATTCAGGGATTAAAAAAATCAGAAAAAAATTCAGATGTTAAAAGAATTCAGAAAAACAAATTCAGAGGTTAAAAAAATTCAGGAAAAAAAATCAGAGGTTAAAAAAATTCAGAGTCTGATGGAACTAAACAACTTCCATACATCTGCAGTCAACAGTTAAAAAGCAAGCGACTTAAAGAGGCTGAGATGGTGACACGGCTGGTTTTAGAGTCTGCACTGGGCTGAAAATTCACAGAAGAAAGTTTTGTAATACAAGGACGATCACAGAAAACCTTAAACATCCTCATTACAATGGAGTCCTCAGATCTACTGCATTACTACAGAAATCTTTCAGCTACACTAAAAACATGAAATCAGCTACAAGAAATAATAAAGTGGTTAAACTTACATTGTTAAAAGATAAAAGTTTGTATAAACTGATGAGATTTCTTCTAATATTAAAAGACTTGATTTTCAGTCTTTTCAGTGTAAATTGCTTACTCTCATTGGCGTTGTGGGATTAACGGATGCATAACATCATCTTTTGCTGCTATAGTGTGTTTTGCAGAAAGGCCAAAATGTGTTTTTAAATAAAACGATATGGAGAGCTGGATAGAATTACCCAGAATTACCTTGACTCTAACTTTAGCTGTAACTGTGGGTTAAAGAGTCCTTCAGAAGTGTTGATAATGTAAATTGTAAAGTTTCTTGTTGAGAAACAAGAAACTGAGGCCCCAGAGGGCCTGCAGGAAGAAACTCCTCATCCTCTCAGTGCTAGCCTTCAGGGAACACAAACGTTTCCCTGACCTCAACAGAGAAGAGAGTCCTTTGTTGGGTTCCATGAGGTCCTTCCTGTTAGCTCTGCTGCAGCACCACTTGTTGTAGGGGGTCTCCAGGTCAGGCAGCTTGGTACGGATGGTGCGCTCGGCTGATTGAACCACCCTATTGAGAGCTTTCCTGTCCTGTATTGAGCTGTTTCCAAACAATATATTCCAGGTTGGCCATCTCGTCATCGTTGGAGATCAGACCCACCACCACAGTAGTGGTAGCAAACTTCACAGTACTGGTGGAGCTGAAGATGGGCACACAGAAGAAGGTAGACTCTATTCCTTGTTTGCACTCATAAATACAGATCATTAAAAATAAGATTAATCTGGTTTCATATTAAAGACAATTCATATTTTGCAGTAAATTCTCAGCTTCAGTAGGCCCAGCCTAGTAGTTTGAGCTGATGT
>NW_023418616.1:4470-5419 GCF_002922805.2 Oryzias melastigma
ATTTTGTATTTTTATTTATTATTATATATTTTTATTTATTATTATTTAAAAGCAATATGACAATTAAGGCAAAAAATTTTTTTTCATAGCTCCCACTTGAGTTTGTTTAGTGTGGTGAGTTGGTTCAGGTGTAAAACTGCATTCACTCAACTGTTAAAATAAACCAGTTGTTAACACATTCAATGCCAAACATGAAAATCATTTTTTTCTACATCGTTTGTGAATAAATGTGTTGTGCTTAGAAAAGATCCCTTGTCATCCGTGATTATAATATGTAGGGTAGGCTACAAATTTAGGCTGAATGATAAAGCATAGTACTGAGAACAAAGCTAAATAGTTGGAGTTGACATTCTTTTACTGATCCGGCCCACCTGAGAACAGAAAGTCTGGATCCGGCCCCAGAGCCAAACTGAGTTTGACATGCCTGGCTTAGAGGAAGAGGCTGAACTAAAATTGTTAATTAAATGTTTTAATAATTTATGTAACTAAACTTTAAGTAATTATGTGTAAGTTTAACTGTTTTGAGTCAAACTAACGTTATGGGTGGTAGGCAAGATAGAACCCAGAAGCAGGAAGGACTTTAATCCAAAATTTTGAAGAGCAAAAATATTTAATAACAAAACATCACCATAAGCACAGGCACAAAAGAGACTCTCAAAAACCATGGAAAAAAAACAGCTGAACACACAAGACTCTGCGACACTGAAACACTCCAAGAGAATTCCTTAAATACCTAAGACTAAATGAGGGATAAAAAGCAGCTCTGGCAACCAGGTGAAAGCACAGAAAGAAGGGACAAAACTGACAACAAATAACACATAACCCCAGTTGAAATTATTTAACTGAACGTTTATGACTACATGAAACCTAAAGCTCTAATATATATGGACCTTTTGTTTTGGAATGTGTCTCAAAAGCCAGTTGAAATTGTTGTTACATTCACATATTC
>NW_023418617.1:0-3273 GCF_002922805.2 Oryzias melastigma
TGGGGTGTGCCCTGCTTTATACAGTGGCCGTTCTCACTGCTCTCTATTTCTGGTACTTCTGGGATCCCTACGCAGGCCTCCCACGTACCCTTACGACCGACCACGCAAATACTGATGACCTACCAACAGCACCAGCTCCCCTAAGCCGAAAACGCAGATTTACAGGTGGCATACATGGGGGAACAGTTTACAGCCCGTTCTACGTACGTCCCTCTGTCACTGACATGCAGAACTCCTGCCAGGAAAACAGCAAGGTTATAACAAATGAGCCCTATGTTTGTTACAATAGTTATTGCGACCATTATAATTCCACTTTCATTTATTAAAGTAAGAGGGTGCAAAGCCTCTGATTGGATAGGTTATGAATTCTAAATGACGTTGGTTATCTGGAGTTCCATTAGTTGGGGTGACACATTCGCCACATCTGAGCCATCATGGGACCCTTCCTCTTATGGGTGGACTCCAGCCTCAAGAAAATGGGAACAGAGACTACCTATGAGTATTCAGACAGCAGGAAAGATTCCATCCCTAGTACTGACCTTAGATGCAAGCAGCATCCTGTTAGATCAGAAACCTTTCTTATATAGTAAAACTGACCAAGGTCCACCTTGTTCCGGGTTAAGTCTTTGTGTGTATAAATCAGGAGAAGACCCATGTGTAAAATTTTACCTGTGTTCAAACACCATGGAAGAAAACGAGGATGANATGGGAACAGAGACTACCTATGAGTATTCAGACAGCAGGACAGATTCCATCCCTAGTACTGACTTTAAATACAAGCAGCCTCCTATTAGATCAGAAACCTTTCTTATATAGTAAAACTGACCAAGGTCCACCTTGTTCCAGGTTAAGTCTTTGTGTGTATAAATCAGGAGAATACCCATGTGTAAAATTTTACCTCTGTTCAAACACCACGGAAGAAAACGAGGATAAAACAGGTGGTAAAAAAACAAACAAACAAAAAAACAAAATATTTAGTGGTGCCCAGTAAAAAATAAAAAACAAAAAAACAACAAACCATACACCCCTGATGACTAGTTTAAAGTAATTATGGGAATTTCAGGTGAAAATAATAACTGGTTGTTATTGGTTGAGCAAGCGCCAAAAGTTACTAGACAGGACTGTGTTGTGTGTTCGGGTCCCAGGCCATTGCTTAAAGTCATTCCTGCCTTAGTTATTCCTCCCCGATGTTTAACTGGCGTGAAGAATAAAACTAACCCTGGGGAAAATTGCACTGGATGGGATTCAGTTTTTCCTCTAGCTCCTGCAGATGCTAAGAAGCCACTATTTTCAAAAAGGGTTGCTTTTAGTACTTATTCATGTATCAACATGACTGGGGAAGGACCTCGATTGGGGGATTTGCCAACAGCATGGTGCAATTCCTCTGTTTTGATTGATTGATTAGTTCAAGCACAGATTGAAGAATACAAGACAGAACACGCAGTTATTTCAAACTCATTACAGAAAGAATTAAATACATTGATTAGAAAATAGAAAACTAAGATAAAGCACACTTTTGGTTCACTCCTTTTTTGTGATAATTAACTAAGGTCAGTAGAGTTTGATTTGACTTTAGATTTGTCTAGATTCAAAGATAGTTTGTTGTACTCCGTCCACGATTTTATTTTGATTAACTTTGTGTTCTACACATTGATAAGTTCCTTTTGAACCTAAGTTCCCTTCTCTCCTTCATGTGGGAATCCCTAAGAGTTAGCACACAGTGCTGATAAATTGTAACCTTATTGCCGCTTCACGTGCTTGTGTTTACATGCTGCGAGAGACTTTCGAGTGATTAAGTAAAACACGCTTCTAAAGTTTGCATGCACCGGTGAACAAAACCGTCTATGTTAAAACTATGTAATGTTTGGCCATTTTTTAAGGTCATCCTCCCATCCCTCAATTTTATCAGTTGTTACGTCGCCTCTTTTAAGACATGACAGCTGGTGTTCCCACATTTATATGTAGTTATAGATCCAAAACAAGAGGAATTAAGCCGTCGGCTCTACAGTTGAAATGTAAATAAATGCTAGTTCCGGCGTCTACAGGAAGTATCACCCATAATTCAAGCAAAGGCTCATGGGGGCTCGGAATAATGTAGATCTCCATGTTTTAAATTGAAGCAACAAATAACAATTACAGATGGAGGAAATAATTACACCAATATGGATATCAGAATAAATAATCTGTATTTCCCAGATTCTCATCAGACTTTTTTTTTTCTTTTCTTTACTTAGAAAGTCTGACATGTATTCAGCACTGACCCAAGAAGAGCTGGATGCAGTCATTGGAGAAATCCAACAGTCACCCAAATACAGGATACAGAATGATGAAATCCTTCCTTCGAGCCAGAAGACTGCTGGTGCAGAGTAAGTTTGATATTAAGTGGATTCTTATAGAAATGTGGCAAATGCAGTCTCTCTGTATCTGAATAATAAGAATGAAATGTATTTGTATACTTCTCTTCAAACACAAATGGTTAGTGTATTATGGATTATTAAAAGATGAGATTAAATTAGAAAAAAATGGCTTTTGGAAAGGGTTTTCATGTTTAATGTAGTTTGTCTTTAAGATTCAGCATTTTTGAATTCTTTTTTTTTTTTTAAGCAACAAGAGTACGGGACTCCTTAAGAAGAATGGACCCGATTGGGACTGGAGTGCGAGCGTTAGCCAATCGCACACTAAGGCGGAGGCAATATTCTGTTCCTGCACCAAATGCAATGTGGCACATTGATGGAAACCACAAATTAATACAGTATTTTTTTCAGAATTTTTACATACATGCACTAGTGACTCATTTCACTTTCCCACAACTTGTCATTTTTGTTTTTACACCAACAGCTGGAGGTTTCTTGTCCATGGTGGCATTGATGGTTTTAGCCGTTTAATTGTTTATCTGTCTGCTGCAACAAACAACCGAGCAGCTACAATGTTGGAGGCCTTCATTGGTGCAGTCAACAAATATGGTCTGCCATCACGTGTGCGCTCTGACAAGGGTGGTGAGAACATCGAGGTTGCCCAGTTCATGGTGGAATCCAGAGGAGAGAACCGGGACTCTCACATTACTGGAAGGAGTGTTCACAACCAACGATGAGAGTTAATCATTGCACAACAGCATCAGTGCATTTCTCTTCTATTCACTGTACTGTGGAGAGAAAATAGATTAAATGCGATTTTTGCGTGCTTAATTCTACATTTGTAACTCATATAATACATTTTGTGCATATGTGCAAAAATTACAAAATAAAAAAAAAATACAATTGACACATGCATAAA